>NW_027266824.1:0-50846 GCF_046630445.1 Rutidosis leptorrhynchoides
TTCTTTTCGGTAACTACCTGATTCTTTAGTCCATGAATGTGCACGAAAGCTATTGAATCAAAATAAAGAAAAGAAGCACGGAAGCTTGTCTTAGCTGCCTTTTTCTTTTTTTTTGTCTCACGTAATTAATGTATCATGTTCTGCAGGTTAATGCTAGTGCTCAGTTCTGTGGGGTGGCTGAAATGGAGGCGCCTGTTGATTTTGACAAGAGTGTGGATTACTGGCAGCAGGATAAATGGAGTGGTCAGTTCCCTGTCAAGTGGCACATCATCAAAGATGTGCCAAATAGCCAATTTCGTCACATTGTGTTGGAAAATAATGACAACAAGCCCGTGACAAACAGTCGCGACACTCAAGAGGTACGTGCTTGATTGATATTGAGATTTAAATAAGATTTTACCTATACAAGCCAGTCTGACTTGGTTTTAGAAACTGAGAAAATGGATGAATCTGAAACAATCTATCCAAGCAGCTGGTTCTTTGTAGGTATGCTTAATGTCATTTGCAGATGAAATTTTCTGTGTGTGTCTGACCGATTAATATGAAAATTCAGGTAAAACTGGAGCAGGGTATAGAGATGCTGCAAATTTTCAAGAGTTACGAAAACGATACATCCATCCTAGACGATTTCGATTTCTACGAGGATCGACAGAAAGCAATGGAAGAACGGAAGGCCAGGCAGCAGCAAGCTAGCCTCCTGACGACGGTTGCAGCAGTTGGTGGGGTAGTTGGCGAAAACGAGCACAGAACAACTGCTGCTGCTTCTGTGCTGTCCAATGATTTCATGATAAAGAATATGTCCAAGAGTTTTGCTCAAGTTGTAAAATTGGATGACGCTAGTAATAATCGTAACAAAGAAAGCAACTTTGTCGTCGATGGTGGAGCTAGTTCTGCGACCTCTGATGCTGCTACTGCCAAAGTCAAACTTGATGATGCTGTCGTTTGAGCATCCTATATTTTTCAAGTCTCAAATCGTTTCAAGTTATCGTATAATATGTCGATATTGACGGGGTGAGAGAATGATCAAGTTTGGAGTTGCAATGATGGCTGGGCAAGGTTGGTGTATCATATAAAGGCCGTTTCTTTTCTTGTTTTTTGCAATGTTTAATTCTGTTGGAGTTTCTGGGTCCATATTCTTTTGAATTAAGAGGACTGGTAGGAGGAAGTCGATGGTTGAGTGTAAAATTATATTTTTTATGTTTCTTTTTTGCAGGAAGGTTAAAATAAAGATAATAAAGTTGAAGGTTTTTTTTTTTAAAAAAAAATTATTGGTTCCATCGCATACAATAATAGTTTTATTATGTATATGTAAGAGCTATCGGCTTTTTATCTCCATATATAGCTATGGAATGGAAGATTGGGTTGTAAATTCTGAGAAACTTGGCCAAACCTGAGAGAAGCATATTCAAAACTAGGGCAAAATTAAACAGTTGGTCCCTAATATTTAATACTAGTATTCGGACCTGCGCTACGCATGGAATTTATTATAATATATATTTTTTAAAAGAGATTAAAACTTATATCTTCATTAGAATAATAATTAATAAATAATTATGGATGTATAATAGTTTGACGATTATAATTGGGTTGAGCTTCAATTGCTAATCGCTACCACACACTTAAATCCAATAATCATATGAAAGAGATAAAAAATAAGTTATAAAGTTTCAAGTATCATTAAATAATAAATAAATTTAAATATTATAATCAGAAAATCAAAAAAATAATAAAAAATACAAATAAAAAATACTCAAACTTAAGAATCGCATCAAAGAATAATAACTTAATTTTAAATTTTCTCAATTAATATTTGGTCAACCCTATAATTTTATCCCTTGTTATTAGTTAATTAAAGTCGATAATCCCATATCTATCACACCAAGAAATTCATCCCCTAAATATACTAAAGCAAACATAAATCAAACATATACTAAAGCAAACATGATTCGAAGTTTGTATATGTCATGATTGAAACTCTATATAAATTCAAATAAACTTTTATTATCCCATAAATCTTAAGTTTGTTTTAATTATTAAATTTCAATTGGATCTAAATCTATTCGTTAACATAATGTATATATATTTTTTTATGTATAAACATGAATCCGAATTTAATTGAAATTTTTTAGTTTTTTAAATATTATTTAATTTAACATTAAAAATGAAATTTTTAATTTCAAAATTTTATATAACAACTTAATATATAAGAAATTTATAGTGAATTTTATTAGTTTCCATATATTTATATATAGTTTTGAAAAGAAAAGGTATTATTTTTAAAGTCAAGATTAATCTAAAAACTTTGTTTTTATTTCACTAAAAAGCAAATATTCATTATTTTCTTTAACGTATTGTGATTCTCATTTTAATTTTATGTGTTATTTTATGATAATAAATTTAATTTATTTATGTAATTTGTCTTGATTTTCAAATCAATTAAATATATTTAAGTTTATGACTGAATAAGAAAGAAATAATTATGAGATTATGTAATCAATTCACAATGATTAGACTTTTGATGTTCCCATTGTGTATTATTTATATTTATATAGATATTATTTAATATATAAGTTCTCCTACATTAGGACTATCATAAGATAAATTTAAGATTTATTGTATTAAATTTGTTCCTAAATACATGAATAACTAATATAGTCTATTACTTATCATCGAAAAAAATAGTCTATTACTGATAACTAATTGTTGAAGAAATTCATATTTCAAATAAACCTATATATATATATATTACATGTTAATAAAATATATTATTTAATCATTAGTTTTTATCATAATATATTTCATCAATTAATATATTTTATAAGTTTTTGGTCTTTAATATAACAAAATAAAATATGAAAAGTCGAATTCTATATATAATATGATGGGATTAGTATAACTTATATTTAGTCCATATCATTTTACAAAAAGTGTGATTGAGTGACTAAATTTTTAATTATATTGAAATATATTTTTATTTTGGATAATGCATTTAATAATTGAGAGTTGATAAGAAGCTGATACATGGCAGACTTATCCTGAAATGGAATTTCCTTTGTATAATTAAACTAGTATTTGGGCTCGTGCGTTCTGCACGGATTAATATAATTATCAATCAGAAATTGTGAAATGAAATTAACATTAAAAACATACTTATTATTTATTTTATTGCCTTGTAAAAATAAAAAAGGATTTGACAAATGAAAAAAAAAATGAACAAAATAAAATAGTAAATGAATGTTTAGTGAGAAGATTATTATAAAAGCTTGTATAAATCATTACTTATATCTAGCGATTTACAACGTAAATAAAAATATTGAAATTATATTGAACAATAGATCTTATTTTTTTAATAAAAAGGCTATAATAGATCTTAAAAAAGAAAACTATTAAATTTATCTTTCACTGATCTAATTTTGATAAGTGATAAGTAGTAATCATTTTATCGATTTTTCTTCACTATTCTTTTGATTTGCAATATAAAGGGAACTGGAACCACCACCATATTTTAATTGGTAGATATTCTCATTCTTCTAATAGATAGAAAAAAAAACATCGTAAAGATAATAATATTATGTTATAGATGATAAATAACAAATTCAAAATTATCAATGTGATTGGAAACTGAAAAAACACCTCTTAAATAAAGAACATCTTTAATCTATTGTAAGAAATAACAACCTGCACATCGCACAATATGAAACACCTCTTAAAGATATGTGATACTTGGAATATTAACTATCATTTATCCAAAAAAATTACAATTAACATTAGTAATCATGGCATACCTTAATTTGAATACAATGGAATTGATGTATACCTGAAAATAAGATATGGCAATTTATATTATAATCCAACGAAAAAAATATATGAATCTAGAATAATCAAGAAAAGCCAAAATTCAAACACCTAAAAGGATAAAACAAAGAAAATGCATGACCAAAAAATGTTAAAAATATTAACAAAAATTATTGTTACCTGCTAAACGTAAGAACAAATTAAGAGAAAAAGAGAGGGGGATGAAGAGGATTATATTCTAATAGTAAAAGAAAAAAACATCGGTAATATTAATATATAAGATACAAATCAAGGGATAGACGTGATAACTTTCTTCCAAAATTGGGACAGATTGAAAATTTTAATAGGAAAAATAATTACAGTTAAATGAGATTACTAATATATAGAATTTATAAAATACTTAAATTTAGGGATATTTAAATCAATCTCTTAAATGAATTATTTAAATATGATAATATAGTATTCTAATTTTAAGTTAGACAATCTCAATTTGAGTTAGGCAATTCAATGCCTATTTATAGCGAAAATGGTAAATTTGTATGTTATAAAAGATTTATAGCGAAAATGGGTAATTTGTAAGTTATAATAGATATTGTTTTAGGCCATTTTAATATACATATATTTTTATTCCAAAAAAATATACATATATTTTAATTAATAATATTTGTATATTAATTTTGCCTTTAAACAGTGGCAGAATTGATTATCTTTTAAATTTTGATTCTCATTGTATATTAATTCTGCCCTTAAACTATATATTAATAATTCTCTTTGTAAATATAGAAAGTAGTTTTTTTTTCTTTGATGTTAGAAAGTAGTTTTTTTTTTTTTATCAGTAGAAAGTAGATGTTATTGCATATATTTAACATGCTATTATTATATATAATTAAAAAAAAATGTATTAATCTTTGATCTTTAAAATATTATTAATGGACACCGATAGAGAGAAAAAAGTTGTATAGATATTTTTATATAAATTAGAACATTGATTTCTGTATATATTTGACATGCCTATTTAACGAAATATTTTTTATATGAATGGCATGAATTTAGGAAGTCAAAGACCATCTCTAACGTGTATAAAATTTTGTATATGCATTGTACGTATTCAAATTACTGAAAATAAATATGTACGTGAACGGTTGATAATATTCATTATGCATAAGTGCACGATTTTGGGAAGTTAAAAAATAACTTTTCAATGTGAAAAATAACTTTTCAATGCGAATAATTTTAAAATTCAAATTAAATCTGCATGTGAATATAATCTATAACTATTTTAGAAAGTTAAAAGGAAATTCTCTGTGGGTATAATGAATTGTTATACGGGATTAAATATAATTCTTTATGTATATAATCATCTCAAATTAAAACTTATGTGAAACTTTCCTTTTACACCAATATTTTTGTCTAATAACTGAAATTAAGACAAAATATTGGCGTCTTGTTTAGAACTCATTGTATAAGTTTGGAATATAAAGGAAATGCAATTAATGCATGTATGGAAATGGAATTAATGAAGAATTTGCAATATCATCTTTAATTTTAGTTGCATGATTTGCAGACTTTCTCCACCCACTATCCATATAAAATATTTAGATTAGACTCACAAATATCACAATTTTTAGAATGAATTTTTATAATAAGATTAAAAAAGTAAAATTTTTGGAATATATATATATATGTATGCTGAGTATATATAATAATATAAATGTATGTGATATATGATGAATATAATTTAATTTTGGTCATATTATTTTATGATTGGCAAAAATGGAAAAATCGGAATATATGTATATTTATTTATATTTATATATGTTCTAGGTATATATAATAATATATATGTGGCATGTGATGAATATAATTTAATTTTGGTCTTCATTATTTTATGAATGGTACAATTAAGCCACGGCATTTTTAATTATATTATAATAAAGTACTTTTTATTTTGGAAAATATATTTAATAGTTGAGGATGAATATTGTGCTAACACGTGGCGGAGTTTTCCTGGAATTGACTCTTCTTTGTATAATTACTTTGATAGATACGGTAAAACCTCGATCTCGATAAATTAATAATCTCCTTAAAATAATAATTCTTTTTATTCGAGTCGGGATCCACGTGATAAATTAATAATTCACTAAATTTATAAGATAATACAATAAAATAAATTCTTATAGATCTCATTTGACATATAAATTAATAATTCATAATATGTATCAAAATATTTTGTACATAACTAAACTAAGCAAGTTTATGAAAATATGAATCTAATGTTACTTATTTTAAAAAAAATAAATTAATATCACCTTAAATCCCATCTCCAACCTTTCTTACTTCATTAAGAAAATCCAGTGTAGAGTTCTCATTTATTCTTAATTTTTAGAGGATTCACCATCTATCAATTAAAGTTTATAATGCTTAAAATAATTTGCAATAGTTCTTGACTTGACATCTATTTTCCATGTCGAGATTGCAAAATTCATTACATTTGAAACATTAATCTTTTATAAATTTGGGTTCCTAATTTCATAACCCTCCAAACGATTTCGATAAAATCGTCGATGATAATGCATCTTAAAAGCTCGTATGAGATATCTATGGAATACTGAAATTAATCAATGAAAACATATAAATTTAATTAATATAGTGATTAATACTTAATATATATAAATTGGCGTTCATATATATATCCAGATCAGTATTCACATTAGAGATATAAACTATATACTCTATAAATTATTAATTTACGAGATTAATTAATATCTGGTTAAATTAATAAAATTTCACGGTCCCAACATTATTAATTTTTAGAGGGTCGACTGTAAGGGCATAGTTGTTGAATCGGGATACGTTTCGCGTATTGTTTTCCCTATTTTTGTATCGAGATTTATCGTAGGATACGAGACACATTTTTTATAAGATTAAAATATATAATAGAAAAGATATATTAGATATTAATTATCGAATAAGTAAAAAAATAATTAACATTAATCATCTATCATGATATAATACTATAATGTAATTTATTCGTAAGTATTGTATCAATATGTCATATCCAACAAAAAAAAATGCCATTTCCATATTGTATCAATATGGCATTGTAGTGAGCCGGGACATGTTGGCCTAATGGTTATCCGGAGACTTTCATTCGGGAGGTCATGGGGTTGATTCTCCAAGATCGCAGTTCTTAGAATTGCTTGGGTCAGTGGAGGACTACCCCCATTGTGTAGTCCAAAAACCGTTGAATAAAAAAATGGCATTATAGTGACATGTGGCAATTATCCACGTCATAGTCCACGTGTCATGTTAATTAAGATTGGTCAAATGTGCCACATAAAATGCCTACTAGGCCATGTAAAATGATTTAACGCAAATTGGTGTTGGCATTTTTTAACGGTGGAGGGTATAATTGTTTAACGTAATCGATTAAGAGGATGTATTCCTTCAATTCAAAACATTTAGTATTTTTGGTGGCATAAATTAATGGTCTAAGAGAGGCATAAATTGTAGTTTTTCTCTTTTTTTTAGAAAGGTTGAAAATAAAGATACTAAATTCAAAGTTTTTAATTTTTTTGGTTCATTTAAGGGATGTGTATTAGAAAATGGATAATTTGCGGGTGTCCGACCCGTTTATCTACGATGGACATTAGTTTGTTCCTATTTGCAAACGGATTCGGGGTATTAAAGTTGATATCTGACTCGAATTCTTGTAGTATCCAAATATTACGAAAGATTTCGACGGGTATACAATTAGATACCCAAATTTATATAATTGGGTATTCGATTGGATACCTGTGGATATTTTATTAGATATCCCTTTAATTTTAACTTTTTTTACTAAAAATTTAAATGAAGTCGACGGGTTTTTTTTAAAAATATATTATTTTAACTCAAATTAAATTTATAATCGGATTTATGGTAATATGTGGGTAACCGATACTCAATTCGGATGCTACGATTTTATAGTTTTAAATCCGTTCGGGTATCCAAATTTTCAGGTATCCGATTACACAAGCTGGATACGGGTACCAGAAAATAATGAGATAACTCCGTTGCCATAATTATTATTCAAAAGTATTATTTTTATTATGTCAATGTCGGACACATCAGTAATCTTCATAGTCCTATAAAATATTTGCGTATATCCTGTTTTTGTTTTAGCCATGGAAGATTGGACTTTGAAAATGACATGAATGATGGAATTGTGTGGATTATCTATATGATCCTATCCCTATCCATAGAAGAGACAACTGGGAACTAGAACCTCATCCATAAGTCCTTGGCAGTTTTTGTTGATTAACGGTAGATAATTGAATGCTGACATGTCATATGAATTACCGTGCAGAAAATTACAAATGTATTTAAAAAAAATTATATGTAAACATTTTGATACGAAAGGACAATTGGGTGAACATTTGTAGTCCGACCGGCAATGGGAATGCTGGTCGGACTACTTAATTAAGCTTAATTGCACCGGCATTGAAAATGCCGGTTAAAGCACCAAACCGGCAATAAGGCTGCCGGTCCAGTTCAACAAGCCTACAACTCGGAATGCGTTCAACAAGCCTGCAACTTGGAATCCAAGTTGTAGGATTCCAAGTTGCAGGCTTGTTGAACGCATTCCTAGTTGTAGGCTTGTTGAAGGTTTATTCCGAGTTGTAGGCTTGTTGAACTGGACCGTATTCCAAGTTGCAGGCTTGTTGAACGCATTCCTAGTTGTAGGCTTGTTGAAGGTTTATTCCGAGTTGTAGGCTTGTTGAACTGGACCGTAAATTTTCTTTTTTGTCAAGACCGGCAGCCTAACTGCCGGTCATGTTATTTTTTTTTTTTTTTTTAATTTTAACGCATGACCGGCAACCTTAATGCCGGTCTTGCTTCAAACCGGCAACCCCAATGCCGGTCTTGCTTCAAACCGGCAACCCCAATGCCGGTTTTGCTTGCTAATTACGGTGATTAGTGGTGATTAGTCGGACCGGCATTGCGAAATCCGGTCCGACTCTTTCATGTTCACATACATGTACTTTTGTACACAAAAGTAATGTACCCGCCCCGTTGATGTTGACGTGGCAATTAGCATTGACTCAAGTTCATCATCAAACCCAAACCTGATTAACAGCCATTTTTGAAACCAAAATCAAAGACAAGAAGGTACCTCACACTGCGAAATCTAGCAAACTAGCTAAGGCCGACTCACAGCCAATCATTTTTTTTAAAGGAAAAATTCAAATCAAAAATCACATTCACTTTTAATTGTTACTTTCTTAATTCTTCAATGGTTTGAAAATTCAACACAAATAAATTTATAATAATACAAATGTGAGTGATGTTGGATTATAATCAAACATTGGGCTTAATATGTAAAACGATCATATATTATAAGTTGTCGTAAAGTTACGTCTACGAATGTGAAAAGGATTAAAATGGATAGTGTAGACTTTTATGTACCAATTAAGATGTTAATCGGAAATGTAGGACCTAAAGAGTAAATCTAATTTATTGATGGACTGAATTAGATTTACGGAAACTTGGTGTGGTTCCCGGAATAGATTAAAAGCAACGGTAATTGTTTTTCATTCTATCAGAGAAACAAAAATCCAGAGATCCCGTTTTAATCGAGTTCTGGAAAACTTCATCGCAATAATCGACGACAATCATGGCATCATCATCTGGTACGCTTCCGCTATGTATTGCTATCGATTTTTATTGTTCTACGCAGGATTTAGATTCCAACAAGTGAATGTCGTCATTTAGGTCCATAATAAAATATTTAACCCTAATAAGAATAATGCTTCTGAATTCTAAGGTGATCATGGACAATTACACAATAAGAGTTTCGTGATGTGATGTGATGCTTAGACCTTCTACTCGATAGTCATGTACTTAAAGCGCTTGCATTTGTTAACAGCTAGCCGATGGACGAACACAAGCGTAGATATGAATCGAACAAAAATACATTTATTCATTTATGTTAATTTTTTTTTTTTCATTTTCGTTCATGTTCATATTAACTAAAATTTTAAATTAAAGGTGACAATATATCTTAATGATCATTTGATCGTTCGTGTTCGTTCGTAAATTAATCATTTACAATTAATTCAATTTGAAATACGATGATATAGGAGTTTATAAATCGTGTTCATTTTTTCATTAACGAAAAGAAACATGATAATTTTATGCTCATATTTTAAAACTCATTTGATATCAATCTTATTACATTTTTGTGTTCAATTTTAGTTTATTCGGTCAAATATGATTTTTTTTAAAAAGAAACTTTATTTATGATAATTTATTTAAAGAAAATTGCAATAAAATTTAATTAATTTATTATTTTAATTAATATCTATATTTAAAAAAAATTAATATGCATGTATCTTTTAAAATTTTTATTTAGGAGACTCTTTTAAAAAAGACAAACTTTTATTTTTACTCTAAGTATATATATTCTTGCCATACATACATATATGTATTGGAAATAAACCACATAGATATTAGAACATTTTCAATGTAGGAGTCTCTCATTTTTGTAACAAGTTTGATCCATTAAAAGAAAATTTTCTTTTGTGACATATTCCCCACGGATGTCTTAACTATTCGCTTTATCAAACTTTGTTAATTTAATTAAGTCTTTTGTTTCGCCATGTCAAAGAAAATACAATAACGACAAAAAATAAATCTCAAATCTACCAAGTGAGTCTGATATATAAAATTTATTTTGAGCTTAAAATTCGAAGCAATTTTTTTTTTAAGTTAATTCGAAACAATTAGACAAAATTACACGTGGTCGGCTATTATTAGTTAAGAAAATACTACAATAAGTATTAGTATTGTATATACTAACAAAGCATCGTATAGAATAGAGAAGAGAAGTCGTTTGATCCAAAGTTCATGGAAAGTGAGAAAATGGTTGCCTTGATTCCTCCGCAAACCCAAAATTCCTAATCTACGAATCTCAACCCTTTTTCATTTCATCAAATTTCGACGAATCGAACGATTCAGTTGTAGACGACAACGAGGATGATGATGATGATGATGATGATTAGCACAAGCAGCAGCAGCAGCAGCATCAGCTACAATGAATCTATGTATTTCAGTTATGAATTTTGGCGCCATAACCCTTACGGTGGAGGATGGGCTACCCTTTTCGCGCTCTTCTTCATACTCATTTCCCACTTCTTCATCTCTCGTTTCTTCAATTCCCGTCATCGATGTCCATCTCCGTCACCATCGCCGTCTTCTTCCTTTCAATCGTCGTCTTCCCCATCCTCGCCATCAGGGTATGTCTTCTTTAATCTGGGTTTTGTTCGTTTTATTAGATGTGTGTTATTTCGATTTTATACTGACACTGTACCCTGCTATGTTTTTGGTACATTGGTTTGCTCTTGCAGGGTTTCTGAGATTGTTACGCGACAAGACTTAAGCTTCCTTATCGAAAGTTTAGATGATAAGGTCTGTCGAAACGAGAAATGGGAAAATGTTATTGACAAATCAAATCTAATTCTTTCTTACAGTGCCAAATGCTGCAAACCTCAGGTTAGCAACTTGCACTTTTTTATGCCTTTTGTCTGTAATCTCCCACCTTTTTTGTTTCCTCCTTAATTTGGTATTTCCTCCTTTTGTTTTGACAGGACGGTGGTCCATTGAAATACTTGAGTACCACTGTATTTGAGGATTGCTCCCCTGAATTCCTACGGGATTTCTACATGGACAATGATTATAGGAAGCAGTGGGATAAGACTTTCATCGAACATCACCAGCTGCTTTGTGATCAAACTAATGGAGTTGAAATTGGCCGGACGGTCAAAAAGTTCACACTTTTGACACCTAGGGAATATGTATTGGCTTGGAGATTGTGGGAGGGAAAAGACAAAACCTTCTACTGTTTTGTGAAGGTAACTATTCTGGGCTACTGAAATCTTCTCTCTGGCCTTACCTATTATTCGAGTCATTGTTGCTTACTGGTAAACTTATTTCATATTATCTAAATAACAAGATGATTTAGGTAAATTAGTAACTACATTCTGAGCATTAATGATAAGTTTTGTGTACTAAGGGTTTGTTTATAGATTTATTTTATAATTCTAGTATATGTACTTTCAGTTTAATTCCATGTGAAGAAAGGGGAACTATTAAAAAGTAGCTGAATTTGTTTAGGTATCTTTTTGGATCACCAGTTCTGTTAAAGTAAAACTGCATGTTTACTGAATATAAACATGGAAATACTGTATACGACGACATTTCAATGATTAGTGATCTGCAAGAAATGCCAGTTTACAGAAAGCTTGCTCTTGTAGTGTAGAGCTGGATCCTTTCAATCCTGTGTTAAAGTAGCATAATTTTTACTCTAGCTTCTGTTCACTGTCATATGTAGGAATGTGAACATCATTCTGCACCAAGACAAAGAAGATATGTTCGTGTTGGACACTATAGATCCGGTTGGAGAATCAGAAAAGGTTAGTATGATTTTATTATACAATTTCCGCATCCTTGAGAATAAAGTCCCAAGATTGTACCATTGAGCTGCTACCGTATCTCCTTGAATTTTTCAATGGTTTGTTCGTAGTTGAATGTAATTAATGAGTTTTGATTCACAATGTAATCATTGCAGTGCCAGGACGAAATGCCTGTGAGATCAAAATGATTCATCAGGAGGATGCTGGTTTGAACGTGGAAATGGCCAAATTGGCTTTTGCAAAGGGAATATGGAGTTATGTGTGTAAGATGGATAATGCCCTCCGCAAATACAACCCAGGTCCTGTTCAGAGAAGCCCATTTGTTACTGCTGTCACTCTGATTCAAAAGGTTAGTAAATATTACACCTCGAATGGACTTCTCTCAAGTTTTCAACCTCTATGTTTTTATCATTTTCCTTCAACTGGTCTTTTCTTTTCTTTTTAAAATTTTCCTTCGTTCGGTCCTCTGTGGAGTACTTTTTGGCTCTGGCAACGACACATTCATGAAAAATTAAAAGAAAATGACCAAGTCATGCCATGTGTATATCATTTCTTACAATCTAACTATTTTTCTTTGATTAACTTCTGCCATATGCAGGTCCCATCTGAATTAGAACTAAAAAACATGATGGATTCAACAATTACTACCCCTGCTCTATCAATTGATGACTGTACTCATGTCAGTGCGGGCAAAGAGAAGAAATTCTTGAAAAAGCCATCTAAATTGGTTCTTGCAAATGGTTTGTTGCTTATTGGAGGTGTTATTTGCTTGACTCGTGGTCACTCGTCGCTTGGTGCAAAAGTTGCCATAGCTTATGTTTTGACTAAACTGAACAACCGTGGTGTGCCCTCAAGCCAAAGCAGGCAAAATTGAGGTATGACTTTGTGGCATCATCAGAATTGATTTGGCAGTTTTGGTCAAGGACAATTTAAGCATGAAGTTTGTATAGAATGATAACATGGGGAGGTCGCAATGGGGAACTAAATATTTGTTCTTTACTTATAAAGGTCTTTTTAGTTTAGGAGATCAAATACTTTTTTTTTTTTTTTGTTTATGGATATCAACTGGAAATAAAGGAAATTTAACAGATAGTTTTACCTGAATGTTGGTTTGGATTGTGGAAATGAGCTTTATAAGGTGGTGTGAAAGAGAGCAATGACCCAGAAGAATTGATGTTGCTAAGTTTGGTTGACAAGAAGATGTGGTAAGAGAGCGAAAAGCAGTCGTTAAAAGGAATTTGGAAAAGAGAATGAAGGCAATTCCATAAGCTTTTGTTTTAGGGTATAGATGGTGCTTTGCTTATTCCATCATCTTCTAAAATTCAAAGACTTGATTTCTGCAGATAGATGGTGTGGTAAGCACTAGAATTAACACTTTTTTTGGGGCTATTCATTAGGGTTACACCCACTATATTCCATATCAATTGTTTTTGTTCCTAATGTGATTTGGTTGATTTCTTGCAATCTCATACTACACAACAAGTACCTTGAAAGCTGTGATTAAACCATCTTCATTGTCTCATAAATACTTTTTGTTTGAAGATAGATTGGTCTGTTTTAAGGTATATATGTCATACCTTAAACAGACCCGTCATAACTTTTACTATTATTAAAGCAGAGTAACTATTTATCCATCTCGATTTTGTACATCCATGTACATCCCTGCATAATACGATTGTACGTTATTAGTAATGTACAATCATATTATGCAAGGATGTACAAATACACGCCTCCTATTAAAGCCCAGTATGTCGAAACTCTGGTACCAATATCGTCATCGATAAACTAACGTCATATCGGCTGAACAATTTCTAACATCTGCCCGGTCATTAAATCGCCAATTACATGACGACATGTGGACACTTATTCGGTGACATCTTTTTGAGTTGTTGTGCTGTCCAATTTCATCCCCATAGTTGTTTCAAAATGATTCTTAAAATTCGGGTTAGTATAACACCAACTTTTCTTCACTTTTTCATTTCCCTCGACGGTGATAAATTTCCCCAAGGGTGTATTTGTTATGGGGAATATGACAATATAGAACAGTTGAACAGTATTGGATATTTTCTTGTTCTATTTTGTGTTTGGTGTTTATTGAACCGAACTAGACATAAATATAATTACTATTATATCCCTATGTATTGGTTTAAGTTATGGACATAAATATAATTACTATTATATCTCTATGTATTGTTTTAAGTTATAATTTATCTCATTTCATCATTTTAATTGCCGATTTGAAAAGGAACAAAAATAAGGGCCATATTGACCAATGAAATTTTTTTGAGGCCTAAAACGTCATTTCAAGTTAACTTCTCTCTCCCTCGTAGATCTTATCTATTCCGGTAATGGTTAAGAAGATTAATGGAAAGTGGCGAATATTCATAGATTTCAAAGACTTGAATGAAACATGCTTGAAAGACCATTACCCCTTGTCACGCATTGACATCATTATTGATGCTACTGCCGATCACGAGCTCCTCAATTTCATGGATGCCTTCAGTTGGTATAATCAGATCATGATGCTCTTAGAAGATATCCTAAAAGTATCATTCATCATTGACCAAGGGCTATATTGCTACGTAGTTAGGCCATTCGGTCTCAATAACGCTGGGACAACCTATCAACACCTTGCCAACCAAATTTTCAAAGCTCAAATTAGCCAAAAAATGGAAGTATACGTTGACGATATGCATGTTAAGAGCATCACGAAGGAAGACCACGTCCAAGACTTGACCGAATCCTTCAATGTTCTAAGAAAGTACAAGAAGAAGCTCAACCCAAGAAAATGCGCCTTCAATGTTAGATCTGGGAAATTTCTCAACTTGATGGTCTCCCAAAGAGGCATTGAGGCCACCCCTAACAAAATCAAAAGCCATCATGGACATGACCTAACCTGAATGCATAAAAGATGTCCAGAGGTTGACTTGACGCACTATTGCCCTAGGCTGATTTATGACCCGATCAAGTGACAAGTACGTGTCATTTATCGATCGAGACTCTCATAAAAGGCAAGAACTTCTTGTCACGATCCAAAAACCACCCTGATCGTGACCGGCGTCTTAACCTACTCAAGCGAGATTAAGACAAGCCTATTACTATTTACGATTTCACAAGTATCAAATTATTGAATAATATATCAATTAACTTAAGAAGTCATTACAATTTTGCAATTTAAACTCTACCAACACGGAGTAGCATCTAATTCAGAAAGAATGTAAATATTATATAACAAATGAAAGAAGTTTGAAAGTCTTCACGCGCTTCCTCGAGTTGCTTAATCTATGTACTGCAAGAAAAATTAAGTAGTATTTGGATGAGTGACAACGCACTCAGTAAGTATCAAATACAAAATATAATAATATGAAGATAGACTAATAATTTGTACACCCAAAGAAGTTTCGAAATCGATTCGAGATTTCACAAACTCGCTTTCTTCCCAAAACAACGTGAATATATATGTATATATTCTAAAACCCAATAGCCCAATACTCACCAAACCGAAACCAACTAAACTTAAAAGATTCCCAGAACACTCAACAAACAGACACTCTTACCAAATCCAATGAAAATTCTGACATTTAACTCGGTCGGTCGGACGGCACACGGTCCCTAGATCAAGTCTAGGAGCAAGTCGTCTGCCCTTCATGGCAACGACGACAAAGTCACCCAATCCTCGATGATAGCAGTGACATGACCCAACAATAGATAGTCTAATATAATCAGTCTATGACCATAACCTATACATGTACCTGAAAATCAAATCACAACCCCATTTCCACAATCTGCTCCCCAACACATTTCACAAACCAACTCTTAACCGGATTCTCATAAAACCAACCCATAACCCCATATATCAAATCAATTGACAATAACAATTTATATTAACACAGTTCCCGAATACACCATATCCGTAAATATAAAAAAGTATATATTTATAGGTACCGACTATGGACCAACGGTTTATAAGTAAACCGTTATATTATTATATGTTGTAGTCGATACTTACCTTCTCCGCGACGCAACTCCTATGTCGAAACACACACCGTTCACATGCTACTACTCGATTTCTTAATCACACTTTCCAACCCGATCTACGTCACCTAAAATAGTTTAGAGACGTTATCACTACTTCTCGTAATCAATATCAATTCCTATACATCTTATATAGGATATCATGAATGCATGAAATGCAGCCTAAGTGTCATACTGAATGCACACAACTCTATTTAACAACACATCACAACAAGCCTTTACAACAAATTATACATCATGTAATTTCAGGATGAGTACATTCACCAAATTTCAAAAGTGTACATTCAACACAATTTATTTATGTGTTCAATTTCATATCACATTCAAAGACACGTCACAATAAATTTTTAATTCTATCATGCTTATACTTAATGATTAATATATGCATAATTCTAAGTTAAATTATAAATATTAATGTTTAAATTTGGGGTATGACACTTCTAGTTGACAGAAGAGTGTAGACAAGCTTTCAGACACCCCAAATACCCCCACCCCCCGGTAGCAGGCCAAACCAAAGGGACATGTGCCTCTCCTTGTCTACCTAGACGTATTCGAAGTTGATGTGAGTGATGTCTTTGTACGGGACGAAGGTCTTTTCCAACGTCTGGTCTACTATGTTAGCAAGTTTCTCTAAAATGTCGAGACAAGGTATATTAGAGTCAAGAAGTTAGTACTGGCGTTGATTGTGGCTGCCCGAAAGTTGCATCCATATTTTCAAGCCCATCCCATTCATGTACTTACTGACCAACTACTACAAAAATTTATGCATTATTTAAAATCTAGTGGCAAGATGATCAACTGGGTCGTCAAACTGGGGGAACTTGATATTTCGTATCGCCCTCAGCCAACCATCAAAGGACAACCTCTGATCGATTTCATCGTGGAGTGCACTATCCCGGTTGAGCCTGTCCAACAAGACATGGCTAGAAATGCAGTTTCTGAAGAGGGGGTAGTGTTCGTTGCCCCCGAGAAAGTGTTTTGGAATCTTTGTTTTGATGGGGCCTCAAGCTCGACAAGGAGCGGGCCAGACATCGCCGTTACCAATTTGGAAGGCTTTAATATTGAATACACCCTCGCCTTAGATTTTCCGACTACTAAAAAAGAAGGCGAATACGAAACTATGTTGGTTGGATTACAGCTAGCCCGAGCCCTTTGAGAAGAAAACTTATGGATCTATTAGCGACTCCAAACCAGTTACTAAACAGGTCATGTGGGAGTATGCGTCCATAGAAAAGCGAATGGTGAAGTACCTCGAAGCTATACAAAGCTTATTATGCCTCTTCAAAGAATATGAGATGCACCATGCCCCAAGGGACGGAAATGCTAATGTAAATATCTTGTCCAAACTGGCGTCTAGCGAGCTCGATGAGTTACCTGGCTCGATATACTCTAAGCGATTAGTCATCCCGAGCATCGAGCACTTGACAATAGTAGTTAGCGATGATCCAGACAACTGGACGACTCCCATAAAAGCTTATCTGGTCCACGGGACATTGCCGGACAACTCTTAAGAAGCTAGAAGATTGAAAATCGGGGCAGTTAGATATACGATGATTGATAGTACACTCTACAAAAAGTCCCACACGACCCTGATAAACTCTAGATTTGAGAGTTTATAACTTTCTTATATTTGTTGTTTTGTTAATGAATCGAGTATTATGATTTAGTTTGTATGTTATTACGTTGTTTCGTGTTCGTTTAGTGAAACAATGGGAAGTCGAGGGTCAAGATTGAAGAAAGTTGGTGCTGCTGTGGCTAGAACCGGCGCAGCTGCACCCTTGAGATAGAAAATTTGGCGCAGCCTATGCCTGAACCAGCACAGCTGCGGAGAAGCAGAATGGGATGAGCACGCGACGCCGCAGCTGCAGCCACACCCGGCGCAGTTGTGGCACGACGGCAAATCAGTCCTATTTTCGACTTGTTTTTAAGCCTAAGTATAAATAGAAAAGTAGAAGAGGGTTGTTATTATTCAGAGAACTACAGAGAGAGAATTCTACGGAGATCTTTACCACTTTCAATCTACGAATCGTGTAATTCTTCTACTCTATGTTTTTGTTTAAGATGACTATGTGTAGCTAAATTACTCGTCTTAGGGCTGTGATGAACCTACAATCTAGTTGATGTTTTGATTTAAGATTCATACTCTAAGTTTGCTATTGAATTCAAATTTTTCATATTATGATCTTAATGCTTTCAATTGCTTAGCAACCAATTACATGACTAATTCTCCTTAACAACAAACGAAAGTGTGAGTTTTGGAGTAGAACCTGAATATGGAATCGCATGTTTAATGTATTCACAAGAGTTGATGAGTTAATTACTGTTAGCATAGACATATAGCTAATAGACTTGCGAACTTAGCTCGACATAGAACTCACTGCGATTGCTTTACCTTCTAAGACCATAGACATATAGGGTTAGAGTAAAGTGGTTAGGGTTAATTATCATAGACATATGTTTTTAATTGTTAATGAGTATTGGGTAATTGGAATAATATAACATAATTGAGTATGACTTTTATCGGAACAACGATGATGATTGTAGCGTAGTTACAAGCCCTAGGATTCTCTCATCTCTGATTCTTATCGTTGTTATTTGCTTTTATCTTTTACTGCATGCTATTACTTTAATTACCATTGAAATTGATTTTTTGAACAAGTAAACAAAAGGGATAATACTTTAAGTAGTTAAATTAATACAATTCTCTGTGGGAACGATACTCTACTTCTACTTTATTACTTGTGGCGACGCGTGCACTTGCGTTTACAATTTATCCCAACACCCATACCTCAAATGCTTAAACCTTGAAAATGCAAATTTGGTTATGAATGAGGTCCATCTAGGAATTTATGGACAACACCTTGGCGGCTGAGCCTTGGGATACAAGTTAATATTACATGGTTTTTACTGGCCGACACTACATAAAGATTCAATGGCTTTCGTTAAGAAGTGTGGTTAGGAAAAGTGATGAATGCCAGCGACACGCCTCGATTCCAAGACAACCAACCGAATAGCTAAGTTCGATTTTGTCACGGTTACCCTCTGCAGTATGGACATCGACATCCTAGGACCATTCCCTCAAGCTATCAGACAAAGAAAGTATATTGCTGCAGTGATTGATTACTTCAACAAGTGAGTGGAAGTCTAGACATTGGCCAACATAACAAAAGCAAAGATGGAAAAGTTCATATGAGAGTCCATAATCTGTCATTTCGGCTTGCCATGATGTATAGTTTCGGATAACGACATGTAGTTTGCAAACTCAAAATTCAAAGAACTCATGGAGTTCTACAAGATAGAGCTCTGATTCACGTCCGTCGCCCATCCATCCGCAAAAGGACAGATGAAAATCACCAACAAGCCTATACTCAATGGGCCGAAGAAAAGGTTGGATAAGAGCCAACAAAAGGGAGAGCATCTTTATAGTTTAGCTAAGCTGACTGTTTTTGCCCAATGTTTTCTCTATCTATTTAGTCCTTTATGTTGAGTATGCATGTCACGTGTATCCTATATGGACGCAATTAACGGGAGACAAAGTTAATAGAAAATTGATGACACATCAAAAATCATTTTGACGGTAGATATGATTTTGTTAGAAATTTAACAGTACAGATAAACACTTGGTAAAAAAAATTTGTGAGGTATCGACTTATTAACTAAAGTCAATTTGAGATAAAAAAAAAAGTAATTATTCCCACCAGCTTCATTAACAATTTCTTTCATCTAGTTAATAACTTTTCTATGTACTCCAATATCTAAAGAGTGCACTAAATGAATAAATGAAGTAAAAGACTCATATTAATAATGTCAATGTCTCTTTTATTTTATTTCAATTTTTGGCAAATAATTCTTTTTTTTCCCTGGTGATTGAAAATGGGAAAAGGGACAGATGGAGTCTGTGTCTGTGAGTCTGTCTATTTCATCGACATCTAACAAAGGCAAACTTGGGGTACAGTACTTTTGTGTACTTTTTCGGAGGGAGGTGAACATCAAATAGCCGGACCGGAAACGGCGTTTCCGGTCCAACTAATTGTGATTAGGGAGATGATTAATTAGTTAAAACCGGGATTGGCGTTTCCGGTTTTAAGTTAAACCGGTAATGCCATTACCGGTTTTAACAAAAAACCGGTAATCCCATAACCGGTTTTAATTAAAACCGGGAATGCCATTACCGGTTTTTGATAATATTTTTACATAGTCTTCTTCTAAATAATCACGAGTAATTACTGTAAAAATTTCGTAGGTTCGGAACATATATTTTAGGTTATATTAGGTTCGGAAGATTTAAAAATAAATGATTGGTTCTGAGTTTAGGTTCGGGAAAACCGGTTCTGTACTGAACCGAACTGGTTTTAATTGAACCGAACTGGTCTGATTTAAAAAGTACGAAATGACAAAAGTAGCCTTTGACCAAAAATCTGACGCGTTAATTTTTCTGTAATTATTTTAAAAACGAAGGGTAAAACAGTCTTTGAACATCAATTAAGGGTACGCTGGTAATTTGACATTAAAACTGGTTTTAAAAAACCGAACCGAACCGAACCGAACCGATTCGGTTCGAACCGCGTCTTCTTCCTCGCGACAGATCGCGTTTTCTCTCTCCTCTTCGTCGCTCTGTTCTTCGCCGTTCTCGCCGATTCCGGCGACTTCGAGCTTCAAGTCCGGTACCGTTGGACTCGTTTCGACGATACGAACACGATGGTAGCTTTAGATTTCTCTAACTCGGCCTAGATTTTCCGTAATCGTGATTTAATCAAATCGGGCCGACGATATTCCGGCGACGTCGAGCTTCAAGTCCGGTACCGTTCGACTCGTTTTTTCGATACGAACACGATGGTAGCTTTAGATTTTTCTAATTCGGCCTAGATTTTCCGTAATCGTGATTTAATCAAATCGGGCCGGCGGAATTAAGTTTAAGTAAAACCGGGAAAAGGTTTTCCGGTCAAAGCCTTTGACCGGAAACGGGAAACCCGGTCAAACGCTTTGACCGGAAACCCCAAACCCGGTTTTTCTTAAACTTAATTACGAGTAATTAATTTTTAGGACCGAAAACGCCGTTTCCGGTCCGACTACAAATGTTCACCTTTCCGTCTTTTTCCAATCAAATGTTTACCTTATTTTTTAAAAAAATATATATGTAATTTCCTCGGCAAACTTGTGGAAAGCAAACGAAAGCAGTTCAAATTCCATTTGGAATGGAATACACATCATCGCCTTTTGTTGCTTACATCAATTAATGTGGGTCCCCAACAAAGTTTGGCCTTAATTTAAAGAGTGTGATTGGCCAACTTCTTTCAAAAAAGATCTAATGTGATCCATTCGATTATTTAATGAAAATATGAAGTAAACAAATAATTGGAATGAAGTATTCCTTTCGATCCACTTTAAGTGTAATGAGAATTGTGAATCCTATAAAAATAATTAATGATAGAAAAAGTTATATGTAAGTTCATTATTTATAATTCCAAAATCATAAATATTTTTGTAAATAAAATTATTAATAAAAATAGTATGATGATAAGACTGTAAAAAATAACTCAACTATACATAGATTTCATAAAACGATACTTGAAGTGGATTAAAATAAATTTCATTACGTGACACTTATAATGAATTGGAGAGAATATTAACTTGTTGTATATATAACGTGATTTTTTTTTATTTATAATAATATTGAAGTGAACTTGCTATATATATGACGTTAATTATAATTCAAGATATGTAATGCTTGGTGTAATGATAATTTTTTTTCGTTATATGCTCGTCTCTATGAGGTTCCTATGTCGAGAAGATTGGACTCTATACAACCTGCTGTTATGGTTTACTTGGAAGAACCGAAACCGTGCCTGGGCAGATTTCGTTTGTGCCACGCCTCTTTTGGACTTCACCCAAGCCAAAAAGACCCTATCTGAATTTTCTGCAACAGCTACCAGCAATAGAGCGATCAGGTAACAGGCCACCAACTATTCCATGGCGCCCTCCCTCTCCTGGAACTCTGAAAGTGAATTGTGATGCGGCTCTCTTCGTCAATCTAAGAAAATGAGACTCGAGTGTGATGATTCGAGACCATAATCGGTCAATCTACTTTCAGTGACGGATCTCTAGACATCTATCAGGCCGAAACTATGGATATCCATCTTGAAGTCAATCTTGCCATCTCAGTTGGAGTAACCAACGTAGTGATTGAATCGGATGCACTTATGCTAATCAAAGCACTGAACTCAAATGACAGTTGTTTCTTATCGTGTCGGGAAATTTTGTTCAACATTAAATCACTTGTGTCTAACTTTATTTCCTATTCTTTTGTTTATGCCGTAAGAGATAACAATCGACTTGCACATTCTATTACTAATTAAAAATCGAACGTGAGAGGACGATTATCATCCTCCATGTATCAAAGTGCCGATTTTGACTAAATAATGAGAATTCCCTATTATCTTAAAAAAAAAGTACAAATCACCTCTGGACACACTTATTTCCCGAGATTTACATGAAGTAACATATGAATTTATTAACTTGTAAAAACTTTACAGTGTTTGTGCAGCGATGTTTATTTTACCTTATTCAGAAGGCAAAAGAGTTTTAGTAGGGGCATTGCACGTGTGTTCACTTACAATATAAACTGTATGTTTTTTTTTTAAATACCTAATACAATGTATCCATCCAAAATTCGCAGTTCGCTCCACAAAAATCGAATTCATGATTTTTCGTAATAGACAAACGCTTTAATTAATTGGCCACATCCTGATTTCGTATACCTAACTATAACTGATAAGATAATTCTTACATAAGAATTTTTCATGAAAACGATATTATGTTCGGAAGCCTGCATCCAAAATATTATTTTTGTTACAATATATATATATATGTGCGCGCGTGCGCGTGCCAAACACATGCTCTTTCCGTTCCTATTTAAGTGTCATTTTTGATAAAAAAAAAATTTCCTCAACATGTGTCATTTAAATAAATTTAAAGTAAGAATGGCATGTTTTCCCCATTTTATCCACTTTCTTAATTATGTCTACTTTTCATTTGATATATACATCAAACAACTTAGTTTAACACATAATTTTTAATTTATTTTATAATCAAATTTTATAAATGATTATATAATATTCATCTACAACATACGTATATTTGATTAGTTATTTGGACAAAATAACGTATGAATCCCATTTAAAAATTTGGCCAAAATTAATTTGACCATCTATTTTTTCAACACATTTTGTATTGTATATACATCAAATATATGTCAAACTTTATTAAAATTATATTAATTAAATTACAATTTCCATCCTAAATTTCTTAATCCGTGTGAAATCTAAAAAATGATGATATACAAAGGACGGACGGACGGAGTGTATAATTAGAGCTCTTGAATTAATTTATAGTTTTTGAAATGAATAGTTTCATATGTATATAGCAATAGCAAAAGACTTGCTAGTATTAAATTAACGATGAGAAATGAAGGGAGACCCACCAACCACTTGACACCATAAAATAGATTGGATTATTATAGATCGATCGATGACGACATCCCAATTTATCGATCGGTCCCCTTTTGTCTATTCACTCTCTTCATGAGCAATTCATTCTTCGATCTTCCTCTTCTCATTTCCTCTCTTGGTCTTTTCATCTTCTTTCCACCCCACTTATATGTACTGATTAAATTGATATATATATATATATATATATATTATATTACTTACATCTCTAATTAACTATCATTTTTGTCGCTTTTTTTAAAACGACAATTAATTAAGAACGAAGAAATAACAATTTATTAGAGATGGAGAGAGTGTATCTTTATAGTCATGCATCGGGTAGCTTTTTGGCGAAAGAGACTGAATGCAGACATAATAAATTAGATACAAAACTCTATTTTCTAGCCTGTTATTTTTTCTCTTTTTTTGTTGATCAGATCATAACCATTCAATATTGCAGCTGTTAATTGTGATGTGCACTGAAAATTTTATAATCTTCAAAATTCGATATTTCCAATTAACAAGTTCTAGTGATAATGTTTTTAATAATATTGTAAATTAAATTAATAATACTCATTATTAAGTAAATTTTCTCTATTTTTTTTATTCTAAACTGTTAAATATAAAAATTTCAAATGCAAAATTAACCTTAACTCCATTAAAATGGAGTATTAATTGTCACAGGGTTTCCTATAGATTTGTATTTTCTTACTTATTTAAGAATCTTGTTAAATAGTACTAAGATTCCTAAAATGTCTATAGAAATGCAAATTGCATAAGAGACGGCATATGTTATTATATTGCGGGCATAGAGATGCG
Organism: Rutidosis leptorrhynchoides; assembly: GCF_046630445.1. NCBI lineage: Eukaryota > Viridiplantae > Streptophyta > Magnoliopsida > Asterales > Asteraceae > Rutidosis > Rutidosis leptorrhynchoides. The sequence continues at coordinate 24,587 of NW_027266824.1, forward strand.
CTTAATCCAATTAAATTAATTAATCGGAACATAAAAGATAATTTATTTATTTTTTGATGTTATAAAAGATAAAAGATAAATTATTGGTGTAAGATACTGGTGATAGTTGATTAAACGAAATTAATGAATAAAACAAATACTACATACGTCATCTTTAAATGATTGAAACTATGAATGTCATAATCATAATACAAATGAAAATTTGCATTTTTAAAATCTGAAATTAGCTAACAAATTCATATTTTTATTTTTTGCCAACCGCACATATGAACTGTTAAATTTCTAACAAAATCATATCTATAATCAAAAATCGTTGACGTGTCATTATTACTCCGTTAACTCGTCCCACTTCTCTCCATATAAACTACACGTTAGATGTTGACTCATAAAAAATGACACATAAGCGTTGTGGCTGATTTTTTTTTTTCTAACCTCACACAATCTAAAAATGATGCCATTTCTGACTTACCCACAAAACGAACTAAGCGAAATCGAACAAAAAAAACCGAACCAAAATAATACCAAAACCTTCATATTCTTCTTTGATCTGCACAGATTCTGGGTTTGTTTTTCTCTTCATCATCTTCAATCTTCATCCTTACCCTAAAACCTCCAACCCACTTTCGATTAAAACCCAAATATGGAACATTTTTAATAATTTAGACCATATTGTACAAAATTGTATAACATAGTTACTGAAAATGAAATCCCTTCCTCGTGAATTCAAGTTACACAATCGCACATCGAACAACAATGACATGTATTCAGGCGATTTTGTCGGCAGCTCTGCCTATGCCGACGATGGATTTATGACTTCGCAGTCTGTGTACAGGGACTCGATACAAGCTTCTCTCCCGCCAAAGTTGTTAGAAATGTGTCCTTAGAACCAATGTGATTGGTTCGAGATTCGCTAGTATCTAGACATTTCTGTAATCTTATTTTGAATAGTAATGTAAACTAAATATTAGTATTTAATAAAAGCACTTCTTATCATTTTACTTGTTATAAATATATGTGATATATTTAAGTAATTTGATAAGGTCCTTAGATCAATGTGGCTCATGGAACATGGTTATGCATAGTGATGATAATCGTGGAATATGTTCTTTACAAGCCTAAATCTTAAATATACATAGTCATAGAATCATTGAGATGGGATATTAATGATTCGAATAGACTAGCACATATGATGCATTTTCAATTGGGAAGATATCTCATTCCATGGATATCAGTGTGGAGACACTAATGTGCATATGTGGGTGCTAGTTAGAGAACTAGTTCACTGTATTGAAAATAGGATTACTCTAAGTCGAAAATAGGATTCTCACGTTACAATTGTGTGTAATTAATCCTTAGACTTGAGACACCACGATAATCTTATATATAACAAGTTATATTTGTAATCACTACCCTGATCATAGCATCACTAAAGGGCGTGACTTCAACATTATTTGTTATACATGAAGATAAGTGTGTCAACAAAGGATTCATCAATTATCGAAAGGATAATGATGTCCTATGTTTTCATATTAGCCATGACTTAAAATTCTTGGCCAAGGTAATGTGGAAATTAGAGAAGAAGTTTTTTAATAACTTAAAGTTATGTGATTGAATAGATACATAGTCATTGAACTTATAGAGCTTCGACTAATCATTCACGCTCTAAGTTCAATTGGGACATAGATTGACGAAAGGATCGTATCACATGAAAATTGTAAGCGGAAAGGTTCACATTATATTCACTTATATCTAGGTCTTCATGGCTCGTTGCTAGACGATAACCATGACTTATAGAATACGATTCTATTACTAGCGTATTGGTGAACCTAAAGGGTCACACATGAAAAGAGAAACATATACCTCGGACATGATATTTTATTTGATTAGTCGTAAGTGTACGATTTAATTAAATTCAATTATTCTAAGTGTTAGAATCGAAATTGAAATCAGATGAAATAGATTCGATTCATAGTTTCAAGAGTTGAAATTGAGTGGAACTCAAATTATGCTTAAAGTATATTTTGACTATATTAAAGTAATATAATTAAACTATGTATTTTAATTAATAAGAATAATTAATGTACAAGTTGATTAGTGGTGGCGGTAGAAACTTTCTACACAAAGCCTCAAAGTCAAATTTTTATCTCATGTCTCTCTTCCTATTCGCCAATCTTTTGACCAAAACTAAAATAAGATTTAATTAGATATGTATGCATATATATGTCTATTGGTTCACGAGAGAAAGACATGAGATAGAGCATAAGAACAAAAACTTTCATTTAAGCTTTGGAAGCTCAAGAGCTTAGAAAAAAAATCGGTGAATTTTTCTTTGCTCATCAAATTGGAAGCTTAAGTTTTCTTGGTGACAAGGAGCATATATAAAAAGTAGAGGAAACATTAAAATTTGATTTTTTCAAAAATAATCTCTTATTCTCCTTCTCTTTTATTGAATTGATATGTTAAGTTGTTAACATATGATAATTAGTTAATCGTTGAAAGGAGTTTTGATGATTATATGGAGTTCTATGTTATTATCGTCTCAAAAAGAGTTTTGAGATATCATGTTTGTGAAATTATGTATATGTGATCTAACATAGCATATACATGAGTATGGATAATTTCTCTTGTGTGGATACCGTTAGAGGAGTCACACGTGAGGCTCTTAAACCTTTCCGTTTGAGAAACGGAAGTTAGGGTTTTGAACCCTTTGTTTTTCAGGTTGGAGACTTGAATGCAAGAAGGATTTATTTTTGTATTTGGATGTAATTTTCGAAAGGTGTAAATCAATATCGGATTGTATAATTTGGACATTGAATATTTATTCATGTGAATGGTCATGTCATTTATATGCTTTATATGATGATGCTTTTGTTGCATGTGAAATGCTAGATTGAATTAGAGTAATTCAATTACATGCTCGATACGACAATGCATGGATTTCTGTTGTGCGTTATCGAAGTAAAATTTAAAATTCCACCAATTAACACATTGCTTGGCTAAATTCAATGTCCACGTGGATGCGATCCTCCGAAAAGCAAGTCTCTATTGGTTTTATCTTGTGAAAGTTGATGTAACTTATCCTTGATTCGATTTGATTTGTTTTTTTACACAATGTTTCATTTTGAAGAGTTTAGGGTTTCGATTCAGTTCTTTTTTTTCCTTCTTGGAAATGTTATGTTTTTTTTTTTTTTGACAAATTCACAGAAATTGTAAGTCAAGGACACCTGCTTGTGTCGTGTACATGCATGAGAAGTTAGAACAAAGAGTTGATTAATCTTGCGATTGCTTGTATTTTGCACTGAAACTTGCTTTTGGCCTTACTTTATTCAAAATCAAAATCGTGACTCAAGGTCCTTGCTTCCACTGACTGATTAAAATTGGATTTGATTAATGTGATCTTCGAAATTTTCTAATTTAGGTGAAGATTGAAGATTATGAATAGAAAAACAAACCCATAATCTCTACAAATCGAAGAAGAAGATGAAGACTGTAGCTGAAAATCATTTTTGATTCAGTTCGTTCGTTTCGTCGGTAATACACAAACAACGTCATTTTTAGATTGGGTGAGGTTAGCTAAAGAAATTTCATCCACGAATAATGGTCATAAATTTATTATAAGTTTGCGTACCACCCTTGAATGTGACTTCAACTTCAACAGCTCCCTTTCGGTTTTGATTCCTAGGATTCGATTTTGAATTCTTGCCATATTATCCCTTAAAATTAGCACGGAATTTGAAATTTGAAGTGTCAATGACCGTTGGATTGACCAACCATTTTGAAGTTTCCTTCTCCACTTGAATTTTCTGAATTTCAGCCACTTTTATGGGTTCCGAATTAACTTCAATTCCCGACGCCAGAGACGCCTCTGACGTGAAATTTCGGCAACCAAAAGACAAGTCATTCCCAGGTTTTAAAAAGGGGCCATAACTCGTAACTTCCAATCTCGGAATATCACATTCATACACTACATGATTGAGTTTTCCACAGTAGTAATAAAAATTGGGTAGATTCTGATATTTGAACCAGGTCCACAATTTTGATAGACCAAGAGCTGTATCTGGAAAATTCAGGAGAGCACCCCTCCTAAATGGTGTTTCTAAATCAACAGACGCCTAGAAACGTAAAGATTTCCCCACGCAACCCCTTTGCTTATCCTATTCCAATCGACTTTACCTCCAAGTGCATTCCCCAGGACTTTCGCAACTGCATTAGCGATAAATTTAAATGGAAGTTTGCGGACCTCAATCCAAAACTAAGCCGAAGTGAAAGAATAGTCAACGGCAACATTCTTCCCCTCATAATTCCTGACCAACATGAGTCTTCTATCAATAGTCCACGTAACACCATCCAATGCACGTTGCTTGTAACACAAGATCTAAAAAGCCACAATGAAAACATTATCCCCCATGAGACTAATATGATATTCCCCATGTGGTTTCCAAATGCCCTTGATCCCTTTCCAAATTTGACTTATCGAAAACATATCCCTAGAGAAAATCTTAATCACAACAGCAAAATATCCATTTTGTTTGACTTCCTCCACCATCTGCCACCTGATCGTTTTTTGCTTTCCATGGAGTGTAAAATTACGGCAATATTCTCATCTCTTGCCAACACTAGCACTTTCATGAATGTGCCATGAATGGAGTTTGCATATGATGAGAATGGAGTTCCATGAATGTGCCAATTGTTTCATGTTTTCAAACTTGGACATTTCCAATTCCAGGAAGGCATATGCTAGAGAAAAGAAACTGTAATTTGAATGTGGCCTTATTTTTTGTTTAGTATTAGAAGTTTTATATTTTCTGAATGTTATGAACGCATGCCCTAGATCGATTTCCAGTTACTGAATCAGACCCGATGTCATTACTTATACAACTGATGCTCCATGTTGCTGAGCTTGTACCAAGACATCTGAGGAGAAACAAGAAGCAAGAGCCCAAGAAGCAAGAGACCACGTCTACATCGAATGCTGTAACTTCCAAGTTTTTAGACATTTAGATATTTTTTCTTGCATTCCGTGTTGTAGGTTTGGATTAGATAGTGTTGAAAATAAGCTTTCCTTTTATTATATTTGTTTTAAAACACTCAACACAAATTCATGATATACATCATTTGTTTGTATAGAATATAATTCATACATGACCTAATTTTATCTCTTGTAATATAGTTCATGACCAAGTAGATGTGTTATTGGAGAATGATCAAATTTGTTGATTTAGTGTTGTTTTGGGGAGAAAGCTTCCAACTGCACAGATTTATTAAGATAAGGGTATTTTGGTAATATGTGCATCAATCCCAAGCCTGAAACTTTCGTTCCAAAAGTTCGACGGGATTCGAGACGTTAATCCTATGAATTCAACACCACCATCCAATGGAATCACGTTTTTCCTCATCCGAAGCTCGAATCCTAGTTTGGTACTAATCGTAAACCCGTCTCGAATCCCATAAAACTCATTCATCAATCCAAACGACCCCTAATATTGCAAATACCAATTGTACAACCAAACATAATATTTCTAATTACACCATACTAATTACATGATCGCACGATGACTTCCAAACAGACTGTTAACATATATTTCTAATACAATTCTATCTATATCCTCGATGTTCGTTCTTCACTTATAACCTCTTAAGAAAATAAATGCTGAATCTATTCTAAGGGTCCGTTTGACATGATTTTTTTATTAAATATTTTTTTATTTTATAAAAAGAATAAATTTTAATAATAAGATAAATGAATGTTTGACAAATAATTATTTTTAATTAAATTTATATTTGATAAAATTATTTTTCAAAATCCACTTTATACAACTTCATTTTTATGATTTAAGTTAAAAGAAAAATTATACCAAACACGCGTATGTTGCAAAGTTAAAATAAGAAGATTATTTATTAAACAAATACAAGTGGCGAGTAGAAAAACAAATCCACAGCTGACATCACTCCATGCCCGAACTGAAAGAAAACAAAAATGAATCCAATTCAAGACCTGTATATATGCTATTATATAAATTTCCATTGGTGCGTGCTCAACAAACGCCTAAAGCTAAGCGTGATCACCCTCTTTTCCTTTTATATAATTAATCATTACTAGTTTCCATTTCTTTCTTTCTTCTTTGCTTGTATAGATAAGCTGCTATGCTAAGCTTGATAATATAATTCCGTGATTTCCTTTTGCTCTGCAACTCAATAAATCTCTCTCTCTCTCTCTCTGTCTCTCTCTCTGTGTCTTCCATATATGATTTAAGAAGGAATTCATCCAAAGCTCAGCTCAGCTCAGGCATCATCATCATCATCATCATCATCATCATCCTTGCAGGTCAATGTGAGTCTTATATTATGCTTGTAGTACTTTCTCTCTCTAGATAGACAAGCATTATAATCTATTTTACTTCATTCTTCTCATACTATGCTTGTACTTTCTCTCTAGATCTGTTGTCTTCCTGTTTCTTCAGGTTGCTTTCTTAATTATTTGGAAGCTCATATGATGCCTTCGTTAATTTTGATTTTGACCTTTATTAATTTATTCTGCAACTTTAGATTGTGTTAATTTGGTCAGTCACCGGACGGACCGGACAATTCCTTTGGATTTATTCTGAAATGCTTTTTTTTTCTTTGTTTTCGAAAAATAAAATAAAAAATACTGACAACATTATTGCTCTGCTGATTAATCTTTCTACTCAGTTTCTAGTTACAAGGTACTCGCATTTTGTATGTAAATTGCATAGAAAATGCGACAGTTAATTAGGAACAGAGGTAGTATTAATGTTGCCGCAGAAAATTTGTTGGTTTTTCTCTGTCATTTTGCATCTTTCCGAACCCAAAATTGTGGAATATCTATCTAGCAAGTTCAAATGGTTTTTTTCATGTGAATGTGACCATCCTAACTAGTAGAATGCTTTATCTTTCTCTTCCACTACACCTGATAGATAGTCATCTCTCATATATATGGAAATGTCTCAAATTCGATAAACTTAATTTTTCATGATAGATAAATATTTGGTTTGATTTGATTGGTGGGACTCGGTTTCAGGATAATATCCTAATGATATTTGTTTGTGAATTTTTCTTTTACAGGTTTTTTCTTGTCATAATGGGGTTGCCTACCATGGAATATACTAATACTTGAGACAAGGAATCATTAAACCAAAGTTTTCCCGAGATTGCAATGTAGGTGGTTAAAAGACTGCTGGTTTCAACATTTGACAGGTTTCTATTCTTCTTTATCTAAATATCCCTAAAACCGCAATACTTTCATTTGGCTGCATAAAATTCCCAATATCATGAAACGTGGTCTCCTTTCTAACGACTCTATCAAAGGAGAGATCCATCCCAGCTGTACTATATTCTCGCCAACTCAGAAAATTTTGACAATTGAAACCGATGGTCAAAGTATAATCAGTAGTGATTGTTCTTCCTCTTCGCGTTTCTCACCTTTCATAGGACAAAAGTCTAGACCAAGTAGCCCTAGGTCCCTTCCTCTTCATCCCCAACATTCTAACGGCACTCTTCAACGTTCTTCCGTATTCTGCACGAGCTTGTACCAGTCATCGTCATCAAGCTCTGAAACTCAACGTCAGCTCGGAAATCTACCGTTCCTTCCGCATCCTACTTCATTCAGTCAGTCTGTCTCTGCTACCGATTCCTCAAATTCTCCGCTGATTTACAGTGAGGATGTAGGCAAACCATTCGATGATGAGCATTCTGAGGTTTTCATGAGAGACTTTCTTAATTTGCATGGAGATGGTTCAGAAACAAGTTTTCATGGGGAGGGCAATTTGGAACTTGCGGACCAGTTGGATCTACAGTTCCTGTCTGATGAACTTGACATAGCTATCACTGACCATGGAGAAAATTCAAGGCTCGATGTAAGAAGATTGTAGAGTTCACTACTTAAACCTGAAATCAAATTTGCTACTCTCCGTCCCAACATACACGACACTTTTTCTTGTATTGTGCATCAAAAAATACCACATGTGTTTTGGGACGGAGATAATATTAAGAAATCGTTTATGCTGATATAGTCCCTGTCATGTAGGAAATTTATGAAACACCTCAGTCTCCATCAAAGGCATCCGTAGGATTGACTAGTAGTCAGAGTTGTGCCACTCTGGCTCCACCTGTCGATGCACTTTTATGTCCCCTCTCTCCTGGGCACACCTCTGGCCACAAGCCAAGAATGAGATGGACTCCTGAACTCCATGAATGCTTTGTGGAGGCTGTCAATAAGCTTGAAGGGGCTGAGAGTAAGTAAAAAATCTGAGAGTAAGGAAAATAGGGATAGATTTTCATTCATTGAGAGAAATCATGTTAAGTTGTTAGGACAAGTTGCTCATATCAATCAAATAACAACCGTGCTATCTGAGCTCTAGCTTCTGTACTACAAAATCCCTTAAGATATGAAGAAAAATTTGATCAACTTAGAATATTGTTGTACGGAATTCTGGGCGAATAGCATGAAGCTTATTAGTTTACTCTGGAATGTAGAGGCTACTCCAAAAGCTGTGTTGAAGCTGATGAATGCTGAAGGTTTGACCATCTATCATGTCAAAAGCCATTTACAGGTACCTCATTTTGATTCTGTAGACCAAGTGTAATGGCTATTTTAGCAGATATATTCTTTTGAAGCCTAAATCATTTTTTCTTCCATCTTCAGAAATACCGACTTGCAAAGTATATGCCAGAGAGAAAAGAAGGTAATTAAACTGAATCTGTATAATAAGTTTCTCTTGAAGCATTTTCTGATCTTGATAAATATTGACGACTTGTATGGACTATGGAGTGATGAGTGAAATTTAGTCTTTTTGATTGCTGTTGTTAGAATGGTCAAATTGTGTGTCATGATCGTGCCATTTTTTTTCTTCTTCTTCTTTTGAGTGCTTTTACTGTAGCAGATAATATTCATTGAATAAATTGTTTTATCATTCTTGTAACAGAGAAGAAAACATCATGCTCAGAGGAAAAGAAAGCAATGTCAAGCAGCAATGAAAGCGACCGAAGGAGAAAAGGGTAAAAAATAAATACTAACTTCATGAAGTTCTTTGGCTTAACAAACTTCTTTCATTCAAATATTGACAAGGTGTCAAAAATAGGAACCAACAATTCACCGAGGCTCTCCGGATGCAAATGGAAGTGCAGAAACAGCTTCATGAACAACTTGAGGTAAGGAAACATCGCCGTCGATCATTATTTACGCGCTGAAGCATTCGAAATCAGCATTTAAGATGTGTGATTTGACAATTCAGGTACAAAGAGAGCTTCAGTTACGAATTGAGGAACATGCAAGATACTTAAGGAAGATTCTAGATGAACAGCAGAGAGCTGGGGGTACTTTAATTCCTACTCTGTCAAGTCCATGTAAAGCTGGAGAATGCAGTGATCAGTCAAAGCGTGAAGAACAAGTAAGCCCAAAACGACTGCGTTTAGGAGACAAGGCAGAATCTCCATCAGACGAGGCTGTAGTTGAAGATCCTGTTCAATAACAAGTAACTTACATCTGTCTAGTCTTAGGAGTTTTATTCTTGTTTTGTTTGATTGAATCTGGACAATCCAAAGCTCAATTGTGTTGATTTGTCGTTGATTTTTTTTTTTTTTTTTCTTTTTCTTTTTTTTTTCATTTCATTGTATCTAATTCTAATAAGTTTCGGAGAAATCAAGAAATCCAGTGCTGCATTTCATAATTGTAATTTGTAATTGTAATTTGTTTGATTGAATCTGGACAATCCAAAGCTCAAACCTTCTATTTGAACCTACTAATTCTAACATACCTCCCAACAATAATATTAACAATTCACATAAATAAAATTAAATAATAATAATAATAACAATAAAATTGAATACGCACATTATAATAAGTTGTTTTCCGAAACAATCTCGAACCTCTATTTTCATAACGAATCTTTATAATGTTAATTATTACGTTCTGGGCTATAAGCTCATGAACGTATTGTTGTGACGCTCTTAGCTTATGGCCCAGCGCACACATGTGCTTGTTGATGAACTTGTACCACTACGAACAACAGAGGAACTACTTGAAGCTTTAATATCTAAAAGACCTTTTATTCTCACTAGTTGGGTCAAGGTAACACTTTTCCACTAGTGTACTGCATTTTCCTGTAGTGGATACTTCATATAATGCATTTTCAGTAAGTTCATGATTATTTATGAAAATTGAGTTTAAAAAAACTTTATTCGTTTTCTCAGTTACTTTTATCAACATTATCGACAGAGGAAATATCAACAAAAGAAATTGCAAAAAAGGATATGTTCACATTACTAATTTTTCTTTAAACATCGTAAGAACTATCGATATGTAGTGTTGTTTTGGGAAGAAGCTTCAAATTTGTCGATATGTAATGTTGTTTTGCGTAGCATCTCCATATTTTTCGATGTGTAGTGTTGTTTTATAAAGAAGCTTCAAACTATACAGTTTTTACCAAAATCGGGGTAATTTTGGTAACTACGCTTGAATGTTGTTATGGTCATATTATATTATTCTATTGATAGTCTCATTAGTTTAGGATCCTGTTGATTAGGATTTCTATTTATTTTAGGTTTTATCAGTTTAGGAATCTATGTTATTCCTAATCTAGTTAGGATTAAGATTTCGATAATTTGCCTATATATATGTTTCAATAATTTAATAATAAACTCACTCTAAATCATAAACCTATTAGGTTTATCAAGACTCTTTAACTTTATGCATACTTTTTCTTCTTCCATATTGTCTACGTTCGTCAAGATTATCAAATATGTCTCTCATAACTAGATCCGGGAACCCTAACTGTAACAAATGCCATGCTCGAAAGCTTCAATCCAAATACTAGACAGGATTCGAGATGTTAATCCTATCAATTCAACACTGCCATCCAAACGGAATCAGCTTTTCTTAATCCAAAGCTCGAATCTTAGTTCGGTGCTAATCCTAAACCCGTCCTGAATCCCATAAAACTCATCCATCAAATCAAACGGCCCCTTTGTATTTCCAAGACGTGTCACCCAATCCTCTCGCTATTCTTTCAGTCTATTTATCTTTCAGCAATATACCACTAGTGTTGGGCCCGTGCGGAACTCACGGATATTATTAATTTTATGTGAACTATTTATATTACAATATTAATTATTAAAAAATTATGTAAAAATGATTGATATAAGAAAAGAAATAATAAATAAGTTTTTATAATAAAAAGTTTATTTTATTCTCAATAAATATTAAACTATTCGAATGCATACAAAATTTGGATCTATTATAAAAAAAAAAAAAAAAATGGATCTTATAGTCCCATAATGTATGATATTTTCTATAAAAAAATTTCCTCCTACAATTCTATCCTTCTATAAATATCTTAAGATGATCAAATTACTTAAATATTTATCATCCTATACATTTCTAACCACCCTCCACCACAACTCACCACCAACATCGTCACCACCATCACTTAATTTCCACCACCAACTACACCACAACCAATCGCCTCCACGATCACCAACACCAGCTGCCATCATCATGACCACCACTGGCCACCAACACCACCACCACCACCATTCTCCTGCTAACCATGTCACCACCGCCTGCCAGCACTACCACCAACGCCACACACCACTATATCACCATCTCCTCCTACCTTCGCTCTCACACTATAGCTACCATTATAATCTCCTTGAGTTATTATATTAAGAGTCTTTTAATCAAAATATATTTTTAACTAAAGATTGAATTTTAAAATTATATATATTGTGATGAATATCTCTTGAGTACGGATTTATTTTTTGGGGCCGTGCAAAATGCATCAGTTATAAATGTAATTTGGAATAATTGTTATTCATATAAATTATTATTAAAAATATTTTAAAATATTAAAATTAAATTATTAATTTTTTTTATTTTTTGATTTTTTTTATCGATATGAAGTATGAAGTGGCTTTTTAAACCTATAATTTAATTATTTTCTTATAAAATTTAAATCATACTGTAAAATAAAAAGTATAAAATACATAGCTATATGTAGAGCATCTCCTAAAATCCGTCTAAAAAAGTTAATGGGGTCATATCTTGATTTGAGATTCGTTAATTTCTTAACCCAATCGGACAGAATGTGATAATTTTTAAACTCATATTTTCGGTCGATCTAACCTACTCATTCAATTTAACAACTCTATTTTTAATAATAAAATATCAATATAAATTATATTATTTTTTAACTATCACTATATAATCATTATCACTAATACAATAAAACTGTTAATCCGTTGATACTATCTCTGTCCCTAATTATTTATCGCATTTCATATATATTTTAATTACATAGAAAAGACGATAAACAATAAAAGACAGAGGGAGTATGTAATATGGTATAGATACTTATAACATTTATTTTTGTTAAATGTTTGGCACTTAAACATTAATCACTTCTTCTATCATTTGGTATGTCCCATTATTTTGTGCCGACGTGGCAATTATAACCCTAGTAAATGTTCGAGTCGATTTGGTAAAGAATGTGTCCACGTCTATCATCCAAAATTTAAGAGACCATCCAAAATTTAAGAGACCAATTTGTGAATAAAGTCAAATAATAGATATTAATTTTATTAAATATTACTCCACCAATACCCTCACCACCACGATAAACATCTCTAATTCTCCCGCTAATCAAACCAATATAACTCATATTGTCACCTCATCCGTTCACCCCAAGCCACATCCTCCATGCCGCCTTAATCACGACCTCTTTCCTCCACCACACCATCACCACAAGCAAATGAGATTTCATATCCCCCCACCATGTCAACATATCTCACCTCACCCCAACCCTCCCACTCCTACAAAATTTTCTCTATATGTACGTATCCTCACGTCACTTCACCCCAGCCAACCCTCCCACTCCTTTATCATTGCCATCAACCATTTCTCCATCGCCACCACTGCCCTTCCCACCTTCACCGCCACTACATCGAATCCCCCCACCTCCGAACCAGCTTGCATATTTCTTTTATTAAAGAATGTCTTAATCAAGGGCCACTTTTAAAATTGTTAACGTATTCATTGACTTTTTGTTCACAATTTTTTTCAATATATAGTTTATTCTTTAGATTAAGTTAGAAATCCAAATAAATTTGGATGTCGAGCGATATCAAACTTTTTTCTTTAATACCGTTTCTCATTTAGTATCGACAATAGAATTATTACATAAGTAAAAGTTGATGCATCATCATCAATATCACTAATGAAAGAATTACTCTTTCATTAACTATTTTCAAAAGCTCTAAATGATTATTTTTCTTGGTCAATTTCCTTATATTGGTGAATCGTGATAGATTTGACAATCTTCAATACAAAAATATCTATTCTCAATTGAGTTACTACTTTGTGCTTAATTTATTCAAAACGAATTGAAGAATACTATGAGTTATATTATATATTATCACCAAATCAAATAGTTGTTGCATTTTAAATTTGATTTTTCAATGGGATAATTTCATCATGGGTTCTTAAACCATTCCTTTGAATTGATTATGGAAGCATAATTACTAATGGCACCAATACAAAGAGAAAATAGAAATGAAATCGTTCATTTGAATAATAAAGTTGATCATGGAATATTTTGTTACTTCTTTAGATCATCAAAATGTTGCTTCATCAATCCCAAACAATCATATCAGAGAGACAAAGAATATGTAACATATATAGGGTTAAGTGTTTGTTTGAATTATATTTTTAAATTTCCTACTTAAATATAAAGGCATATAATTTTTTTATTTTTCCCTCAAGTTTATTGGGTATTTTTTACAAGAGATACTAGTATACTACTAGCATTCATTCAAAAGTGGAATCGCAAACAAATCCTTTGTGTGTGGCTACTGCACCAGAAAGGCCATTACTTTGCAAAAATAAACATCTTTGATTTTTAAAAAGTGATTTTCTTGAACCTTTTAAGTATGGCGGTTTATGTTCTTGTGTTGACAGACGAAAAGAAACCAACCAATGGAGAAAATACATTCAAACAAACATGATGTTATACAAATATTTTATCTCTTGTAATTGAGTAATTATAATTGGTCGATACAGTAAAAATGATGCTCCTAAGAGACTGGCGAAGTATCTTTTCCTTCACCAAATATATGTGGAAAAAAAAACATAAAAATAAAGTAGTAGAGTGAAATATGCACAAATATAAAATGCGTACTTACAAAGAATTTGTCTTGTATTTTTTTAAAATGAATTTTTTCTTTCATATTTTACCAAATTATCACACCCAGAATTAATTACATCTAAAATTAATTAAATTATACCTATAATATCTACTTGTGCTAAAATGGAATGTTATTAATATTTTCCAAATTCACTGTATTATCATCCATAATATATAAGGTATCTCTTATTGTAATATATAATTCTAAAATTATTATTAATTAGCATTTTAAATATTCATGGTTACAAAATAAAACATTAATTACTATGTCACATGTCATTTATACATAACGTCGCATGTCGAGCTGTAGTAGACCTCTATACACTATTCCACTTTAATCTCTTTCGTATATAAAAAAGAGACCAACATGACACGTGTTGCCTCTAAATAAAAACACATCAATAATTTGGCAATAATATCCTGCTGTAGGAAAAAATTTATTGGATTTTTAATCATTTAACACTAACGCGTCAGACCTTCTCTATCCTCTAGCGTGATACGCATTATTACGTGTAATTTCACGCGTTCTTCGGTTGCAATTGTTTATCCTTATCGCTGAAGACTTTATCCTTCCTATATATGAAATTAGAAGCAAAATCAGATCTACAAAGATTAGAGAACAAAATCGTTTTAACTTAAATTACTGTAACTTTCAATTTTGAATGATTTAAAATTTTTAGAGCCCGATCTGCTTTAGAGAGAGAAAGAAAAGTGTGAGGTTGTTTTCTGCCATTTATATGTGTTTACAGTTTTGTCGAGATCTGACATGAGTTTTTTTTAAGGAGTCGTGAAAAGATTCTGTATCATGAAGGTCGGAGTATGGCCGGCGGTGGCAATTTCAGTGAGTTTTTTTAAGAAAAACAATGAATCTGTGACACTGCGTGGAGATGACCGACGATTTTGATTCCACGTTCTTAAATGGACGATTTGGATTTGAGGTTTTGGAAAAGAATTTTGGTTCGTATTTTGAGATGCTGATAAGTAGAAAATTCAATATTTTAACTTGTAATTGGATTATTTCAAGGAATCTTTGATAAAGCATGTGAGCTAATACACAATATTGCATTCCATGCTGGATTATTTTAGCTTTAATTGTATTATTTTAAGGAATCAACTGTGTTTTTTTCTAATTTATTCATGAATTGTACAATTTTAGCCCGATATAGACTATGTTAAGGAATCTTTGATGCTGGATTTAGTATTGTGTTATTTTTCTTCAATTAATAATAAAATATACTTAAATGGTTGGATAGAACAGAAAATATATACAGACAATTTTCGTCCTAGCCACTATTGCCGATTGCAGATATGTTATCTATGAAGTTTCCATAATCAATTAGTTCTAGGATAAAGTTAGAATAATTTGGAATCTGCAAAGCTGGTTGGTGGAGGTGTTTCCAAACTTGCCTCTAACTTTGGTTCTTACATTTATAATCCCATCTAGACGTGGTCGGTTTGGTTCGGATTAGAGTCGGAACCGATCGGGTCCGGTTCGAAAAATTTGAACCGGTCTTGTCCGATTCTTTTCTTGAACCTGGTGGGTTGGTCAACGAACCGACCCTGACCGTTCAACGGATACACGTGTCATTGGCTCGCCACGTGGCACTCCACGATGGGTCCATGTGTCGTCCATGTCAGGTCTAAGCCATCAAATTTTGCCATGTGTCGTCCATACCAGGTCCACGTCATCTGTCTGTGCCACGTGTCACACAATTATTGGTCCACATCATCATATTTTGCCACGAATGTCGGGTCCGGGTTGAAAATTTTGAAGCGGCCTTGAAAAGATTTCTGACGGGTCCGGATTGATTTTCGGTCGGTCCGAGTTTGTTCGGTCTGATTCGGGTCCGATTCAACCTTGAACCGTGACCATATCTAACCCCATCATCATTCTTTTATACATCCATTCCAACAAAACAAACAATCTCATATTAAAAGAAAAAAATGTGAAAAAATTAGAACAAAACTGTAACGTCTAACGCCAACACGAACATCGACCCAAAAAATTACAATAAGACACACTCGCTTGCGCGACGCGCGAGCACTTACCACTAATATATATAAAGATAAAAGACTATTAAAGTGTTATCTTTCTAACCAATTTTTTTTTTTGTCCATTATCTCTATTCTTTAGAAAGTAATATTAGTGCATCATTTTCTTTTTCTTTTGTTTCGATCTATTTTTCAGCAATACAATAATATTAGAACATATAATTTAAATATTGATATAAAGTAAGATAAAATGTCATTACGAATTGAATTAGAAGTTTAGAATATTGGATGTTAAAAAAAATTAGAATTTTAATATATTGATATATGCCCAAAATTTTTAAATATTTTACCTTCATAAAAATCCAATTAATAATAAATACAGTGTAAGTCGACGATATTAATTTTTTTAATGTTAAGTAAACCATATTAAGGTACCAACTACATTTTCACTTTAAATTTTACGAAATATTATATCCGGCAACTCTTAAGAGTATTTTTTTTATAAGTCTCTTCCATAAGTCTCAATTTATATCATATAAACACCACATAGATAAAAAAAGAAAAAAAATAATTTTCAAAAAATTGAGATTAAATAGTCCATTGCATTAATTTATATTTTTAATTTATGTTTTGAAGTCCAAACATTAATTAAATATTTATAAATAAGATTGAAAAAATAAATGATTGATAGTGTAAGATGTTGTCTTATATTTTATTAATGAAAAAGAGTATAAAGTAAACTAAAATAAAATATTGGATTGATGAGAGAGATCTATAGAAATAGGGATTGAGAAAGAAAATATTGGGATTTCGGATGCCACGTCAGAATCCTAAAATTTTGCTTCACTGTAATTTTGGTCTTAATTCTTATGACATGTACACCTGCAAAAAAATAGCAAAACTTTCTCTTCTCAATTGAAAGAATATACTCCTCTTTTAATCGATTACGTTAAGCAATCATATCCTTTCATTGTTCAAAATTGTTAGGGACACCACAATCCGTTAAATCATTTTACGTGACATATTGATAATTTTACGCGACATATCGGACGAATCTTAATATAATACGTATATCCATTTTCAAATATGAGATTACATTATAAGAAAAGAAAAAATGAGTCATTCCTCGTCATTTCAAAATTAAACTGCATTCTCATAATATGGAATCTTGTGTTTGTCTTTAACTTTGTTTTCACAGCAGCATCCCCTGTGTTTCACTAGGATCTGCGCACAAAAAGACACATCAGCTCAGCAAGCATTTTGATAATAATAAAATAATAAAAACAACTTGGTCAAACACCTCACTCTAATATGGGTATAGGCTAAGATTCTCTGAGCTCATATTTGATTTTTGATATAAAATGAAATCTTTGTCGCTCATCTGTATTCTTCTTCTTCTTCTTCTTCTTCGTTAATAAACTTTGAAAGTTTAGTGAGAGAAAGTTTGAATTTTGAACTGCTGATGTGATATATAGTACCGGTCGTTGACAAAAAATGGTCAGAATTTGAAAAGCATCTTGGAGATTAAATTTGAAG
The DNA here is from genome assembly GCF_046630445.1 of Rutidosis leptorrhynchoides. Taxonomy (NCBI): domain Eukaryota; kingdom Viridiplantae; phylum Streptophyta; class Magnoliopsida; order Asterales; family Asteraceae; genus Rutidosis; species Rutidosis leptorrhynchoides. The sequence goes on from NW_027266824.1 coordinate 42,310, forward strand.
TCTTTTTAGCTATCTGGTGACGTATGAAAGAATTAGTTTTTCAAGGTGATTATTCTCTTTTTCTCAACGCCTTTTTTTTTTCTTTCTTTTTTTGCTATTTCTTTTTCAATTTAGGTTTTGTTGTTCAGGGAAATGGTACTTTTGGTTTGAATAAAAAGGAGTATTTTGATGCTCAGAGAGTTGTCTGCATTGAAGCCTTTTATATTGTTGTATTCTTGTGTGAACTTAGGTTGTGTTGTGCTTGTTGTCCTATGAGAATGTTGTTCTTGTTTGTATACTATTTCGTTGGGTTTTGAATATAGACACAGACTCAGAAAGACATGTCATTGTTGTTGATGTCAGTAGTGGAAAAAAAATAATAAAGAGGACCACTTAGATCTGCCTTTGAATTATTTGTTCTTTAGCTTTCAGCAACAAACATCATCATTGCTCAAAATATAGAATCTTTTTGTTTTTGTTTAGCAAAGCAGAATTCCTTTTTCAACAATTCTTTTGAAGATTAGCTACACACTCTGAAATCAAGCAGTATGTTCTCTCATTATCCTTAAATTTAAAACACTTTTGGGTGTGCTTTGAAAAAGTGTATGCTTATTTGTGTATGCAATTTGAGTGCCCTTTTCTCTTCCATTACTAAAGGGGATACCTTTTTATTGAATTATTGTTATCTCATCTTCCCACACGTGGTACTTTTGATGGGAACAATCAATCTCATCAGGATGCCATTACTTTCATAAGCTGCAAAATCTAATTGATTGTGCCATGATCATCATGCTTTTACGTCATTAGGTTGCCATTCACTTATTCTCAAATCATCTTAAATTGAGTTTAATATGGGATATGAGTCGATTTTGACCCCACGAATGATCTTGCTTTAGCTCTGTTTGGTTGTACTGAAAGTGACTGGTAGATGTGCATTCATTGAGTCTCTTTGTCCTTATTATCTGCTCACAGGTAGCACAGTGTTTTCTTTTCAATTCAAGCCTCATTTTTTCAACTTATACTCACATTTCCCTATTTAACTTTCTGAGAACAATTCTCGTAAATAATGGTTGAAGCAAATCTGCAGGATTTGTGAAGTTTCTTTCCATAGTGGACTTAGATATGAAAAGCGATTTGGATTGATTCCAGGACTGCACTTTACATAATAAAAGCCAAATAACTCAGTCATGTGTGACTCGCTGGAGATGCAGTCTGCCTCAAGCCAGTATGGGTGCATACTTTTTCTTCTTTTCATATATTTTTCCACATATGGCGTTCAATGTTGGGTTCTCTCTAATTTTCTGCAGAAGTGAATCTATCCATGGATGCTTGCAGTATGGAGCGAATAACTCTAATTTAGAAGCCCAATCAGTAAACAGAAATTATGTGCAGAGAGATAAATCATTAGTAGAGGTTCGTTCGCCTATTTTTGCTTTGAATATACTGTGATTTTTGGATTGATTACCTCAGACCTGAATATCCATGGATGTTTTTTTTAGTTTGCTCTCTCCTTTAATCATTCCTTATTCGTAATTTCATTCATTTTCTTGTGGGCTTCAGATAAAATTTTCTATTGACAGTGAATATTTCATGATCTATATAGGTGACTCCTTTTAGTAAAGCTGCAGAATATCCTGGGCTCTGTGTTACAAGCAGTACTAGTACTAGTTCATGTCCATACAGATTTGAACTTGAGAAAGATGTAAGCTTCACTCATCCAAAACAGTTCATTTCCATGTCTCCATTGTAGCTGAAAGTTTATTTCAGAAACTGATTTTCTAAACTGTTCATTTCCATGCTTCCATGGTCATTTTTGTCGCTCTGAAGTTAATTTTCACAAACTGCGTGTGCTGATTCAGAGATAGGGCTGTTTTACTTTTATGCATATACTCTGAGTTGAATACTGTCTAGTTAGTCACCTTGCTATAACTTGGCTATCGGAGTATAATTTAGAGTGAAAACTAAAGACATGAATTTGTTTGTGGCAGAAAATTTATAACATCCAGTGAGAGCCTAAAATTTGAAAGGCTTCTTTTTCCATAATCATTATCACAGTTGATATCTATTCTATTGTCTTCCTTTGCGATAACTATAATCTTTTTGTGCCTTTTGTTGTCTTTAATTCTGTAACAGGTGCAGAGATTACAACTACAGCTGAGAGAAGAAATGGAACTACATGCTATTCTACAAAATGCTATAGAGAAAAATGCCATGAAATTGTCTAGTCCATCTTGCCTCCCACACCATGTATGTTACCTCTTTTGAATTTTTCTTTGCAATGAAGCAAGTTCAATGAAATGTTAGAGAAACAAGTTTAATCTAATCCTTGCGCAAAAAACTTCAAGATCAAAGAAGGTAGCGATAGTATTTCATCGACTATTTCACTCTCGGTATGAGGGAAACAACGGGTTGGGAAGTGTGAAACTGAATACCTTAAGTTCCTAGAGGTGTCTGGATTTCTAGGGAAGTGTTAAGAAAGCACTTGTATGTATTTCAGGGCGTCATGTGAAAAAAGTCGAGTTTATAAATATAATGCTTATATTGTATACTTGGTTTGAGAATTCTGAAGGAAAAGGCTTCCTATACAATTTCAGCTTCATCATGAAAGTTCATTTTTTTTTTCTATTTTTACAGGCAGGGGAACTTCTGTCTAATATTTCAGTACTGGAGGTTACAATTTCAAGACTTGAGCAAGAGATGGTTTCTTTGCATTTCCAGCTCAGTCAAGAAAGAAACGAACGGAGGTTAGTTGAATATCGTTTGAAGCATTCTTCATCTCTAAGATGTTCACAACACCCTGAGCGTAAACATGAAACCACCTTTGATAATGCATGCCGAGAGCGAAGAGATCAACCAGCAGAAAGTAGTGGTGACTCTTTTCCAGAGTCGGTGATGGAGGTAATTACGTAGTTTAACCTGGGAACATCTTTTTTGATATTGTTGATCAGTTCCTAAAAGTTATAGTTGGAAATCCTACACATGTTGAGTGTTGAGAATTGTGATATCAAATTATGTAGCTCCTCATAATACTACTTGTTACTTTTCATGTATCCTTCGCCATTTTCTAAATACACTGACTATTCTGTAAATTGTTTTATATTTAACATTTGATACTTGGCATCAGTTTGCAGTTGATTCAGCTGAACGTCTGCATGAGAAGATAATGTACGAGGGGGGAGACTCCAAATGCTACCAAACTGTTGAGTTCAAGAAGCTTCCTAGAGGAATGGCCTCAAAAGGGTTATGGGATAATCCTAATCAACTATCTGAAGAGATGGTAAGATGCATGAAAAGTATTTTCATGTCACTTGCAGATTCTGCAGTTCCATCCAAATCATCTGTCCCGGAGAGCCATAGCTCGTTGTCCGTGTCGCCCCGAGGCCATCTTTCTAGTTCCTCATGGTGGTCATCATCAGAACGCTTGATGATTTCGTCATGGGTGCAGAGCCCACAAGTCGACGTACAGAATAACTCTGATGTTTTGGCCACAGAAAACACCTTTGATCCTTACAGAGTTCGTGGAAAGTTAAGTTGGGAAGACATCGGCACTTACGGATTGGCGATGGAAGTTTCTTGGATGTCAGTTGGGAAACAACAAATAGATTATGCTTCAGGGGCATTAAGAAGGTTCAGGTGATATATTTAAACCCTTCCATGTTCATTCTCTTTCTATATACGTAAAGAAGATTGGTTGGTTGTAATGCATGGATTCCTTAAAAAAGAAATATACAAATGTGCTGTTCTGCCACAAAGTGTTTTTTGCTTTAATTATTGGTTGTCATGTATTTACATTGAAATGTACTCGCATCTTCTTCTAGAACTCGATCTTGTTTAAACCATCAAGTTTGGCAACCTTTTGTTGTTCATTGGATTGATTATTGCATTTCTTAGCTACTATTTTACTGCCCTCTAAATATAAATACTGATAAACTATTCTCATATTTGGAGAACAGAAGTTTGGTGGAGCAACTGGCTAAAGTGAACCCTATCCACTTAAGCTGCAATGAGAAGCTTGCATTTTGGATCAACTTATATAATGCGCTTATAATGCATGTGGGTATCTCATCATTGCGAATATGGAATTATGCGCTTAAGGAATTCAAATATATGTTACCAGCAATCACGTTTCCAGGAAAATATAACCACTTTTTCTTTTGTTCTTGACAGGCTTACTTAGCATATGGAGTTCCAAAAAGTGACTTGAAACTTTTCTCTTTGATGCAAAAGGTATCTGCATTATTCCTTTTCGACACGTTTATCGATTTTCTTGACGCATTTGAATTTAAGCAGAGTGCGCAAATTAATCATTGCTGGTTTGATTTAAAAAATTAGGAAACTTGTAAACTTGACTAAGCTTCTTTTCTAGGCAGCATACACAGTTGGGGGCAATTCTTTCAGTGCCGCTGCAATCGAGTACGTCATTCTGAAGATGAAGCCGCCAATGCACAGGCCACAAATAGTAAGCACCCACTTGAATATTATAACTCCGTCTTAAAATACATGTACTTTATTTCAATTTCTTTTAATCAGAAGATGAATATTATCATCAGGCTTTGCTTCTTGCCCTCCAAAAGCTCAAAGTTTTGGACGAGCAACGGAAGTCTGGTATTGACACGTGTGAACCCCTTGTAGCTTTTGCTCTTAGCTCCGGAATGTATTCATCACCTGCGGTACTTTTCTTCTTCTTCCTTGGGATGATATATTTGAATTAAAATCTGATATTAGCCATCACGTTTAATACCTCAGAATTTAATCGAAAAAGATCTTATGTGCACTTGGTGCAAGACATCCTTCTTTATACACTCTAATCAGAGAAGAGGTTTGTAAAATTCAGGTAAGGATCTACACAGCAAAGAATATAAGAGAAGAGCTTCTAGAAGCACAACGTGATTTCATTCGAGCATCAGTTGGGGTTAGTTCGAAAGGGAAGCTATTGGTGCCGAAAATGTTGCATTGCTACGCTAAAGGCTTTGTGGACGACTCAAACCTGGCAGTATGGATATCGCATTATCTTCCAGCCAATCAAGCTGCATTTGTTGAGCAATGCATATCAACGAGGAGAAGACAGAGCCTCCTTGGTTCGCGTAATTGCGGAATTCTAACGTTCGATACACACTTCCGTTTTCTTTTTCTTCCCGAGAAAATGTCTCTTCCATAATGCTCGTTTACTTTTGTAACACCTCAGTCTTGGGCAGTGAGTACAAGTCAAGGTCACTGTCATCTGTGTATCTCAATAATAAGGTCACAATCAATCATCTGTAATAAGTAGTTGATTCAGTTCTTAGCTACCAGCTCTGAGTAAATAAAAACACAAGTATAAAACTTTTTCTTTGCTTAGATCAGTTAGAGGAAAAGTAACGGCTAAGGACTGCCAAATTACTCCTTGTTGGTTCTAGTTGTAATCCAATTTGGATTATAAAATCAATTTTCCTTGGTGAGATGAGACCATTCAAGTCAAATGGCTTTTACTTTTACTATTTCACCATTCTAGTTGACCTTCTTATCATGATGTTAATATAAATATATTTAAAGATATAAATTTTGATAAATTTAAGAAACATTAATTATGTTTATCTATTATATCTTCATATGTACCCATTTCATCAGTCTCTTCATGCATTTGATTATTAGTTGCAATTTTAACGGTTTTTAGTCTCTACAATCATAATTATGTTGAAAAATGAGCTTATATAGTGTTTTCCTTATTTACGTGAAATCACAAATATTAACATTTATTTTGAGACGAAGAAAGTAGTATCTTTTGAAGTGTATATATAATCTAATAAAAGGCTAGAGCAAGTAGATGGATCAGTTTACATAGTGGCGAGTCGACCAACACTACACTACGAGTACTAACTAGTTCATCCTCCAAAGATGATCTTTTAACAAAATACACATCTACATATATTGGTTTCGAGTTCCAATCTAGAGCTACATTTTCACACTACTGTTGATCCAAAAAGTGCCATCCAGAAAGTTGCATTTTCACTTGGCTCAGAGGCACAACAAAAGTATTTTCATCATCATTCTTCTGGTGTTTCTTCAGGCTGCAGCTCGTCTTAACCGTCGGCCGCGGTTGCGATCTGATGCTAACCCAAGAACGAGAAGCCTCGGTTTTGTTTCGGGGGACGGCGGGTTGTTCATCATCTTGTTCTTCTTGTTCGTGTCAGGATTATGGCCACAGTTCACTAGAGAACGAGGATCCAGCTCGTAAGATCCTTTAGGGACGCCATCTTTTGCCTTACTGATTACTCGAGATGATGGAATTCGGTGTGAAAATCGGTAGAGCTCAGTCTCTGGAACAATGAGCTGATTCTCGAGGCCAGTTTGCTGAAACAGGCAAACAAAACCTTCAACTTTGTGCAGAAAAGTAATTCCAATGCCAAGATTGCCGACATAATCTGAAGAAACCATCACATATTCAAATTGGTAGGATGATGGTTTACGCTTCCTTGATTTACAGCATTTAATATAAGAATCCTTAAAGAGTGCCCAAGTCTCTCCCTTCCTAGGATATAGGAAATAAGAATATCCATAGCTTGAGAATTCCATCTGATGGGAGAAAGTTAAACGATCTTCTGTTATTCTGAACTCCCCCTCGACAAACTGGCCACATCCGATAGGTAATTCCGCGTCCATTTTTCCTTGGTCACGAGGATTGGCCACTAGCAAAGCTAATTCAAGCTTAAACTGCCAAGGTGAAAAGATTAGTCTCTTCACCCGAGCATAGAATCTTGGCATGCCATCTACATTATCATACATAGCCCAAACCTGATTAGCAGCAAAACAGTTTTCAGCTCTATCCTTGTCAAACTTACTGAATTGTGGATCAGGATAGCTGCTGATATTTTTATGCATTGCAGTTTTCAATTCTGCAGGCTCCTCTGCGAGATTTTTCCCTTTCTCCTCTCTTGCGTCGGAATCTTTGCCATTGCAATCTGAGCTGACAGCCTTGCCTTTGTTTCTTGCATTTACGGAGGTCTCAGGATGTCCACTCCCGATGACTGAACATGATTTCTTCATTTCATCTTCCACCAAACTTCTAATCTTGGAATCGTAAGCAGCCCGTTTTGATGAATCCAAAAGGAAACAACTTGCTTCTTGAATCCACTTAAAAGCTGCCTCAGCTTTAGAAATCTTACTCTTGTCGGGATGAACTAAAAGTGCGAGCTTCCTAAACTGCTTCTTAAGGATATCATCATTTGCGAATTGTTCAGCCTGGAGAATCCCATACCAGTCCATTTCTGTTCCCATCAACTTGGTCTCCGCAAAGTAATGAATGTGGCAGACTGCCTACCAATCGTGAAACATCCTCGAGATCGGGATAGAGCTTCTGAGCCTTAAGAGCAACCTTCCGAGCACCTTCGTAGTCGCCACTTTCCAGTTTAACTAATGCAATTTGTTTTGCGTGTAACGCTTCTTCTTTATTGCATTCCATTACTGGCCAACACAGAAACCTTTAAATTATCATAAATGGCAAACCCCTTTCCTTAAATCATACTCCCTCCGTCTCAAAATACACTATGGAAACATCGTGTGAGACGGAGGTTGTAATGATATCGAATTGAAAACAGCTCATGATTAAATTTCGACACAATTTTTTCTTAAAAAAGAAAAAGACCCAAAGTGAACTAAACTAGAACATCAGTCCGAAATCCACAGACAATCAAAGTCTTTTGACACTGAATAAAGTGACACAATAAATTAACAGAACAACAAGCCCTAATAACACACCACAACGTTGAGCTTAAAAATTGACATAAATTGAAACCCCATTTCTTAAAAAAGAAGACCCAGCAACTAAACATGAACATTATTACTGGCAGAATAGAAAAAGACAAGAATTTGACTGAATAAGGTAAACCAAAATCACAACTTACTAGTTAGTTAGTCAATTCAGCCACTGGATCGAGCTTACTAGAAGTTCACTGTAAGAATGAAAATTACGCAGGTGAGGTGAGTCAGAATGACCAAGGAAAGTGAAAACAAGCACAAACTTTTCAACTTCCTCATAAAAAGATATTTTAAGTTCAGAGCTCCCTGTGTTGTAAAAATCACGTTCAGAGGTCCCCGTAGTGAAAAAGTGAGTCGTAACTCACTATATGTTAAGAAAAAAGTTGATCTCTGTGTTAATTTTCCATCTGTTTCTTAATGTGTCAACCACGTGGCTAATGTCGTGCTGATGTGGCTTATTTTGTAGCTGATTTGAGATGGAGAGAGTATTTTTGTTTTGTATGATATAATTAAATAGATATAGTGAGGATATTTTTGACAAAACAAATATTATTTAATAAATTATGCATGATGTTTTGTTCAATCTGTAAACGTTATAATCAAAAAATCCGGAAACGTTAAGCAATATTTTTTGACAAAAATATCTATTAATTACATCATGTCACGTTAATCAAAATATCATGTATCTTATAGAGGTAGTAGTTAGTTATCGACAACACTAAAGATACACAGCACACCACAGAGGCAAAAAGACTAAAATACCTTTAACTTATAAAGATTATGATCAGTCGAGAGATATTTTAGTCAATTCGTAATCATAGTGT
>NW_027266825.1:0-50117 GCF_046630445.1 Rutidosis leptorrhynchoides
CCGTTCCTTTCAGGGTGTGGAATTATGAGGACGCTACCCTTCTTAATAGTTTTGACAATCATGATTTTCCTGATAAAGGAATCTCAAAGCTTTGCCTTGTTAACGAGCTTGATGATAGCTTGCTTCTTGTTGCTTCATGTAATATCCTTTACTGCTTCTCTTCTTTTTTCCTCATATACTTATATATAAAAAAAAAAAAAAAAAAAAGTAGTTACATGATGACAACATGAGTTCCCCCTTTTAAATTTTGCAAGTATATTGGCGCTAAATACACATAATTTGATGTAGGTGATGGAAATATACGGATTTGGAAAGACTATACAGTGAAATGTGAGCAAAAGCTTGTAACAGCATTTTCTTCAATCCCAGGTCACAGACCAGGTGTTCGGAGTTTCAACACTATTGTAGATTGGCAACAGCAATCTGGATATTTGGTACAATCATACTTGATGTGATATATAGGTTTTTTTCTGCTTCTAATTTAATCATCGTACTAAAATTTATCCCCATGGTAGTATGCTTCGGGTGAGTTATCATCCATAATGCTCTGGGACTTGGACAAGGAGCAGCTTGTGAATTCCATTCCTTCTTCATCAGATTGCAGCATTTCGGCACTAGTGAGTTAATTTATCCCCATCTACTTTTGAAATGAACCGATGTTCCCCCTTAAAATTATTTAGTTGTCGTCGTTGGTGTTATAGGCTCTTTAGATTGGTTTGAGTATACAATTGATCGTTTATAATCGAGTTTAAAATTCTGAACAATCCAATGTAATTGGTGTGCAACATCAACCAATTCCTGGAACCCGTTTAAGTTACACTATGTTCTGCAACTTCAAATGATTAACAGCTACATGGAGAACCTAACTGAGGTCGCTTATTATTATTATTATTTTATTGCCAGGCCTTTATTATCACACTGACTGATACATTACTATAAAAGCTTTCTTACATCATTTTTATTTTTTGCTTTTTGATTCCTGGCACGTTATCTGTTGTGCACTGACCGCGTTTTCTTTTTTTGCTCGTGAAGTCTGCTTCTCAACTTCATGGGGGACAATTTGCTGCAGGTTTTGTTGATGGTTCTGTGAGACTTTATGATGCCCGGACACCTGAGATGTAAGCTTTCATAATGCATCTTCTTGATATAGTGTGCATGGTGCTTAATATTAGTGTCAATGGAAGAACATAGTTTTTCTGAATGGAACATTTGGCTCAAAAGTATACTGTTATGTTACGATGCAGGTTAGTTTACGTGACAAGGCCACATCCTCAGAAAGTGGAGAGAGTTGTAGGGATTGGGTTTCAACCGGGGCTTGACACAGCTGCTAAGGTAAACTGTGAATTCTTATATGTTGATACCAAAGTGATGAAAGTGTAAGTTTCTTTGTTTTATAGTTCTTTGTCTTTGTGTTTGTTTTCCAGATTGTGAGTGCAACACAGGCAGGACTTATTCAGTTCCTGGACACGAGGAACGATGGGGATGCATACCTGACAATAGATGCTCATAGGGGCTCGCTTACAGCTTTAGCAGTGCACAGACATGCCGGAATAGTGGCAAGTGGGTCAGCCAAACAGTACATCAAGGTGTTCAGCCTGCAAGGTCGACAACTGGGTACAATAAGATACCACTCGTCATTATTGGCGCAGAAGATCGGTCCAGTCAGCTGTCTCACTTTCCATCCCTACCAAGTGCGTCTTGCTGCCGGCGCTACCGATGCGTGTGTCTCAATTTATGCTGATGACAACTCTCAAGTAAGATGAACCAAATCTATTATGAAAATGGGAAAGAAAGAAAGATCCTCCACAATAGTGTTTGCCAAGCCAATGATTATAAAGCTGGCAGAAAAAAGGTAGTGATATAAATATATATACATATTTGTTTAGCCTCTGTTATGAAAACAGGGTAGATGCGGTTGGAGGGGGAGGCTTGGGAAAGGAAAAAAAAGAAAAAGACACTTGAATGGTAAATGCTGTGTAAATAGTGGTTTCTTTACTTTGTGGTGTGTTCATTATTTTATATAACCTTCAATTGTGTAAAAAAGCAACACAACTTCTTGTCCATTATTTACCATAATCTATAATCTGATTGGTAGATGCTCCCTTGAACTCATCCGTCTCTCTCTAGGCGTTTCTCTTTGTTTAGGTATATAATTAAAAAAAAATTAACGAATAAATTTTAATTGCAAATCATTAATTTTAGATAAAAAAATTACGATTTAAAATTCCAACAAAATATCATTTATTATAATTTTTTGTTTTGTTGAAAAATTGATAAAGAATTTCTTTTGAAAATAGTTTGGATTTGTCTGTATAGGTATATAATAAGAAAAGATTACGATTTTCAAATTCGAGAAATATATTACTATAATTTTTTAGTTTAGTAAAAAAAATGATAAAAAAATAATTTATTTAAAAAAAAATTGGATTTTTTCGTTTAGATATATAATAAAAAAAATTAATGTAAAAATAAATTTTAGGTGTAAATTATTATTATTAAAGAAAAAAATTATAAATTTCAAATTCGAACAAAAAAAATTTTTTATTTGATTTTAGTATTGTAAGAAAATTGATAAAAGTAATTTGTTTGGAATTGTTTGTTTAGGTATATAATAAGAAAAGATTAATGAAGGAATAAATTTTATGTACAAATTATTGATTTTAAAGAAGAAAATTACGATTTTTAAATTCGAGCAAAATATTTTTTTATTAGAGTTTTGTTTTGTAGAAAAATTGATAAAAAATTAATTTATTTGGAAATGGTTTGAATTTGTTTGTTTAGATATATAATAAGAAAAGATTAATGTAAAGGATATTTTGATCGAATTTGAAAATCGTAAAAAATTGATAAAAAATAATTTGTTTGGAAATGGTTTACATTTGTTTGTTTAGGCATATAATAAAAAGATTAATGTTGGAAAAAATTTTAGGTACATACCAATGACTTTAGAGAAAAAAAACTATAATGTTTAAATTCGAGCAAAAAATCAATTACTATAATCTTTAGCTTTGTAGAAAAATTGATTAAAAAAATTTATTTGAAAATAGTTTGGATTTGTTTGTTTAGGTATATGATAAGAAAAGATAAATGTAGGAGTAAATTTTAGGTGCAAATCATATACTTTAGAGAAGAAAATTACGATTTTCAAATTCGAACAAACAATTCTTTACTATAGCATTTAGTTTTGTAGAAAAATTGATAAAAAATAATTTGTCTCGAAATGGTTTGGATTTGTTTGTTTAGGAATATAATAAGAAAAGATTAATGTAGGAGTAAATTTTAGGTGCAAATCATTGACTTTAGACTAGAAAATTACGATTTTCAAATTCGAACAAAATATAATTTACTATAGCCTTTAATTTTGTAGAAAAATTGATAAAAAATAATTTGTTTGGAAATGGTTTGGATTTGTTTGTTTAGGTATACAATAAGAAAAAAATAATGTAGGAGTAAATTTTAGGTGCAAATCATTGACTTTAAACAAGAAAATTATAATTTTCAAATTCGAGCAAAATATAATTTACTATAGCCTTTAATTTTGTAGAAAAATTGATAAAAAATAATTTGTTTGGAAATGGTTTGGATTTGTTTGTTTAGGTATATAATAAAAAAATATTAATATAGGAGTAAATATTAGGTGCAAATCAATGACTTTAGACAAAAAAATTAAGATTTTCAAATTCATGCAAAAAATCCTTACTATATAACCTTTAGTTTTGTAGAAAAATTAAAAAAAAAATAATTTATTTGGAAATGGTTTGGATTTGTTTGTTTAGGATAGACTAATAAAAGATTAATGTAGAAGTAAATTTTAGGTTCAAATCATATACTTTACAGAAAAAATTTACGATTTTCAAATTCGAGCAAAATATCCTTTACGATTAATGCCTTTAGTTTTGTAGAAAAATCGATAAAAAAATAATTTGTTTGAAAATGGTTTGGATTTGTTTGTTTAGGTATATAATAAGAAAAGATTAATGTAGGCGTAAATTTTATGTGCAAATTATTGATTTTAGAGGAGAAAATTAGGATTTTCAAATTCGAGCAAAATAATCTTTTTATAGTCTTTAGTTTTGTAGAAAAATTGATAAAAATAATTTGTTTGAAAATGATTTAGATTTGTTTGTTTAGGTATATAATAAGAAAATATTAATGTAGGAATAAATTTTAGGTACAAATCATTGATTTTAGAGAAGAAAATTAGGATTTTCAAATTCGGACAAAAAATCTTTTATTATAATCTTTAGTTTTGTAGAAAAAATGATAAAAATTGGTTTGTTACGTAATTGTTTGGATTTTTTTTAGGTATCTTAAACACTATTAATTTTCGAAAAAAATTTTAGGTATATACCAATGACTTTAAAGAAGAAAACTATAATTTTTAAATTTGAACAAAAAATCCTTTACTATAGCCTTTAATTTTATCGTAAAAATGATAAAAAAAATAATTTATTTGGAAATGATTTAAATTTGTCTCAAAATACATGATGTTTTGATTTTTGTAGCATGTGTAATATACCACAAAAACTATAACATCATGTATTTTATGATAAAAAGAGTATATAAAACCATCATTTACTCTACTTCTTATCTAAACATAACAAAAAAATTTATTATTCTTTTCATTATTTTACTTTACTATCATACTCTAAAATTTGAGATACGTCAAACGAGTTCCATTTATCAGAAAGTTTGGATATCGAATGTTTGTTTACAAGAATAGTGAGGGTCGGAGTACCCTGGGGAATGTTGGTATGATAGATATACAGTTATTGGGTTAAGATCCAATACCTTGAGGGACCAAACAAACAAATATATATATATATATATACACGCGCGCGCGCGCGAACAGAAGAGGAATGAAGGAATAGTTGACTTGAGAGTTTGGAAAAGTAAGTTATCCGTGGATTCGAGTTTCAGCTGAGAAAGATATATACGAACAGAAGAGGAATGAAGTGTAAAAGTGTACACACACAGAAAAAAAAGTCATCGAGGGTTGGTTTTGGTTTGATCTGATGGTAGTGGATGACTGTCGGAGTTGTTGTCTCGGTCTGAAGCTGAGGATCGATCATCCTTGTCAACAGTACTGGTTTGGTGCTCTGATATTAAGGCGGTGAGACCATTCTGCTTGAGATAGATGTCCAAAGGCTGGGTGGCTACTTGGAGAAGACCCATCATACTGACACGCGCGTGTTGGTCGCGGTTAGGTTGGCAATTTAAGTCAAGGTGGCCGTTGGAGGTTGTTAAGTTGTTGTTGGTAATTTGCATGTCTGTCTCTGCCTCTGAAGGAGGAGGAGGAAGTTGCAATAACTGTATTGTATTAGAGGAGGTGGCGGTGTTGTCTACTTGTACTTGTTCTTCTTCTTGTTTGTTGGCAATTTCAGACTGACGCTTCTTCTTCCTCATCATGAGGGTCTTAAAACGGCGCTTAACGGTCAAACAGACATTGCACATGCAACTAGGCACATGCTTTCCTTTCCCACTCGGGGGTTGGATACACACGATGCATGAGCAACCAGGACGATGTCTTGGATGTTTCGTTGTCATCGCAGCAGCAGCAACGGCAACATGAGTAGCATTATTTTCTTGGTCCTCCACAATATTCGCTAGGCTGTCTAGCCCACAACTTTCTTTCTCTTCCCTAATTTCACCTAATTCTCCAATTCTCCGCCTTTTCAAATCTAAACAAAACAATCATTAGTATTATAGTTAAAGATTTCATTCATGCCCCCAAAACAATCATTATACATTACATACCATTGTTCAGTCTAGCAAGATTCTCCAGTTCCCTTGGAGATAGTTCATCTGGGGAAGAACACCAACTCCTGCTTTGATCCCAAGTGTTGTCAACGCAACTCCACTTTGCTGCGACAAGAACATCAATTGGCAATCTTCTCCATTTCGAGCAACTATCACATTGAACCCATTGTTCTTGTCCCCTAAACAATTTATTATATTAAATTAAATATGTAAGACTGATGCCATCCATCAAATCCAAAATTCAACGGAAATCCTTACCCAGTTGAACGGACTAAAAAGATACTGCTCTTCCCAAAAACTGGCGGTTCCTGCATATATATATTTCTAAATCAAATAAGCATAACATTGGGGTACATTATATATAAGGAGTTGGGAGGTCATGAGGTTATGTATGTAATACTTTTTTTTGAGGGTTATGTAATGTAATACTTGTATACTTGATTAGAAATTCATTACATTACAGACCTGATATTCTTCAAAATCATGGTCATCTATAGTCACAATGCTGGGTTTGACGGTTGGAGGGGGGCGCAGAAAATCTTGTGCTTCTTCCCAAGTGAGCCTGAGCTCGAGCGCATCAAGGCTATCTAAGAGCAACCTCTTCGATTTGGTTCCAATATTTCTGGCTCTTTTTCTTTCTTCAGATTTATTATGCCAGCAAAGTGCATTCAGATGCGGATCTTTCACCAGGCCAGAGTAACCACTTATTATGGGTAGGTTCTCAAATACACCCGAAAATATCCTTTCACCAGACTGATTGACAATATTGGCAGGTTGTTGAGTGTCCTGTATTCCGGCAGAGTTAGATGCTTTGCGAAACCCCATAACAAGCTTCCCTTCTGGATCTTTGCGGCTGAATGTCACTGCGCATTTGTATATATAATTCAATACAATAAAATTAAATGTACAGCTTGAACCTCGGCATATAGATATTATATATATATATACCGCTTGAACCTCGGCATATATTATAGTATATGGAAAAGTACCAGTATCACCAGCCTGCAACTGCATGGATTGTATACAGGGAGTGACACCCTCCAATACATACATCCGGCTGTTGTTGTTTGGCCAAAATCTGAACTGAAATGCCCATTCTTTGCCTTTTATATCTTGAATCCGAATAGGAAGTCCCTCTGGCTGAGATATAGGAGGGAAATATGCCTGCAATTTCAATTGCAAAGCTATAATAATAGGAATGTCATGTAATGGATACAAGTGAATCGTTATAGCTAGAACAAGTATTACCTCGGCACACGCTTTGGGGAGAACCAAACGACCAATGCGACCTGCATCGCTGGCACTCAAGACCTTTTCAAACAATGGGACAATGGTAGAATTTGGACTGGAAGAGACAGGGGTGGTTAAGGATATCAAAGTAAGACATCATATATATATATATATATATATATCATCATAGTAGGTAATTAGCAGTTAAAGAGAAAGGTTGATGAAGAAAGGATACTCTCCGGATAGTTGCTGCAGTTCCTGATCGGTAATCCTAGGCCAATAGCGGGGAAGCAGCTGGTTCCTCCCCGGCCTTCAGCGGGAGGTCTAGCAACGCGCACTTGCACTTGACCGTCAAGCGATGGCTTGGGGAGAAGAAGATGGCGAGACCTCGACAGCCCCTGGTGCTGCTGCTGGAATTCATCCCTGCCAACTAAAGCAGCAATGCTCAAGTTTGTTTCTTCAAATACATGTTTAGTAGGTGAAAGATGCAACGTTTCTTCCTGCTTCATCTCAATAGCTTCTTTATGAAACAAGTTCCTGAGACCAATACCCGACTGCTGCTTGTCTATAACCCGAGTGCTCCTAGCAATTCCATTTTGATTTTTTGCAGCACAGCTAATACAGGTTACACCTTCACCACCATCCAGAAACTCAAGCAAACACCTCGAAGCAATGCATCCACAGTGAAGGCGCTGCCCAATCCCAAAGTAAGTCCATCCATCCATCCACGAATTAAAGAAAGGACGATTCAATTCAATCAAGATTAGTAATTAATAACAATACCTTAGCACACGAACTGCACTCTCTCCATCCGGAATCCTCTGAGTGAAATACTTGACAGAAAATCGACTGCTCATATGCCGACCTACATAAATACATAGATAGATACAGTACAATGTTGTTTTCAAAACAAAAGGATTTGGAAAAATTTCTTCCTATATTTATAATTGAAGGATTCAAATTATGATTTCCCCCAAAAACAAAGCATAATTTACTACTAGTCAAGTGAAAATTAATTAATGAAAAAAGAAAGAAAGAAAGAAAGAAAGAAAGAAAGAAAGAGTACCCGCAGTTATGACAGAGGGAGGCAAATTGACCAGATCGCAGAGGCCATCCTTTCTTCCATTCAGAATTACTAGTAGTACTGGAAGTGGAACCTCCTCCTCCTCCTCCTCCACACAATGCATTCATGCAATTCATAATTTACCAAACAGAATCCAAATTGAAACCAATTAGCACCAAACCCACAAGATAATAACAAATTTACCAAACCTCTCGTATTCAATTCTGGTCATGTGGCTGGGTACATTTTTACTCTACTCAATTAAGAAACATGACATATGTCTGTCTGTCGTGTAATGAACTGAGCTTAATGGTTTTGTATATATGATTAAATTGGAAAAAAAAAATGAAATTAAATCTTGTGTGTTGTGTGCATGCAAAAGTGAAAGAGAAAAGAAAAGAAAACGTAATTAAGAAAGTAAAAGAGAAAATACAAGGAAAGAAAGAAAAGAGTTTGGTAAATGGTAATCAATCAAAAGGAAATGAAAAAGATATTGCATGCATAGCACGATGAATGAATGAAATGAATGATACTTCAAGTCTCAGCACTTCTTACTTTAATTAATCTACTCATTAACTTTATATTATCTCGCAATTAATCAAACCCAATAATTTCAATACTATATTCAAGGAATTAAAGAAAGAAAGCAACGTGATTACTCATCTTATTCAGATGATTATATAATTTATTATCAGTAGAATTAATTAACAAAATTTATTATAATGTTTTTTTCTCATATCGATTCATACAAAAGATTTTGCACGCTTATACTATCAATTATAATGTCTTTTTTTTTTTTTTTTTTATGCATAAAAGAAGAATAACATGTTGATCAAGTTTATATCATAATTTTAAAAAATGGTATTGCACAAGATTGTCCATTGGAGGAGCTTTTTCTCCATTGGAATGAAATGATGAGTACAAGATCGTCCGAATGCTAGAGTTCATCATGGAGGTAGATAGATACATGTACTTTAAAATACGGCGCGTAGCGTAAAGTGCGGCACTAAAGGAGAGTTTTATCCACGTGGAAGTATAATTGTCAACTTTAGCTTAAATACGAAGTCGAGTGCGTTTCAGCATTTATTTATTCTTTATTTTAATAAAGGCGAGGCGGTGAGATGGCGTCATAATTATGAACTCATGATGTCACAAGTGCCTCTTTGCCAATCTCAAACCGTGGACTCAGCTTCAAGGGGCCACTCAATTGCTCGCTGACTCGGTCCGATACTCCCGTTTTTATACTACTATTACTTTTCTTAAAAGTAATGACATGTGAACTGGTCATCAATTTTATTTGCCGGTTCAAATCTTTTTAATCCGAAACCTGACCCGTGATCATGTCTACTAACACCAATTTTATTTGCCATTACAAATGAGCTAGTATTATTAAGTAACCAGATTTATTTATTCGTTGAGTTGGTGATGCTCATCAACTGTTTTCTAACGTGAATTTGAATTGAATGATTCATTTCAATGTCCTCTCATTAACTTTGAACGTATTACTGTCCTACTTATTTTGTAATGCTACAGATAAAATAAACCCAACCATGCAATGCATTATGTATAATTAATAATGTGATGTATGTATGTATATCGAAAAAAAAAATGTGATGCTTATTATAATTCTTCATTAATAAAATCGAAGAATCAATCTATTTTATGCTACAAAAATTCCACTCAAAAGAAAATAAAATCCCCAACAGGCCTGTTGTTGGTCATGTTAGCGAAGGCAAAGAAAAGGCCCAATTACTTACTGTAATCCATAATCGAGCTTGTTTCTCCTCCTTTCTCCTTATCTAACTCAGAGGCTGAGCTGAGTCAGTACTCAAAGGTCAAAGCTAAGCAGCAACCATGGCGGGAACGGCGACCTTCAATGTCGTTTCGATCCCTTCGATCCTTCTTCGTCGCTCTTCAGTCTCCACTCAATCGATTTTGCCGCCAGTAACCTCTCGTCGTCCCCGAATTCTCAGTATTATCTCTTTCTCTCTCTCTTTCTCTCTAGATTAAAATATGCATAATTTTGAGTCTTGTAAAGAAATTTGTTTTCTCTTTGGGCGTAGGGATTTATGCATTGTCTAGTAACGATATCAAAGTAGGAACCAACATTGAAGTGGACGGCTCTCCTTGGAGAGTATTGGGTACCTCTTTACATTTTAGTACTTAATTTATTCTATTTTCATTAGATACTACTACTACTACTAGTAGTAGAAGATACATTTGTAATCATTTTAAATTGTTTTTCTTTAAAAAAAAAAAAGAGTTTCTTCATGTAAAACCTGGGAAGGGAGCTGCATTTGTGAGGACAAAGCTTAAGAACTACATTACTGGAAACACAGTCGATAAAACATTTCGCGCTGGAAGTTCTGTAATTCTCTCTCTCTCTCTCTGATTTATTATTGGTTTCGTTTAAGTGTTGCCCAATGAATGCACTCATGTCATGCCATGCCATGCTGTTGATGCATGTTTCTATAGATTGATGCAGCTGATGTATTTAAGGAAGTGAAGCAGTTTACATATAAAGATGGTACACAGTTTGTCTTTATGGACCTGGTATGGTATTCTTCTACATTTCCTTTCTTCCTACTACATTTCATATATCAGCTTTCTTCCCATATCTATCCATCTGTATTTATTTATTATCACTCGTATCTGTCTTCATCATGCAGAGTACTTATGAAGAGATTCGTCTTAATGCGAAAGATGTCGGTGACAAAACTAAGTTTCTCAAAGAGGGAATGGATTGCGTTGTCCTGTTTTGGAATGGAAAAGTAAATTCTTTTTTAACAATTTTCACAACTTTATGAGAAGAGGTAAAAGCAAGCAGATTGACTGACGAGTGTTCATCCTGTGGACAGGTAATCGATTTTGAACTCCCCATTACAGTTAAGCTGAAAGTAGTCGCTGTTGATCCTGGTCTCAAAGGCGATACTGCACAAGGTAACAAATGGATACAAGTGCTGCACCATAGCACATTACTCCTTGGTGATCTGTTTTTATATGCAAATTTCCTTTCTTTCTGTCTGTTGTTGCAGGTGGGTCAAAAACCGGCCACGCTGGACACCGGCGCAGTTGTCAATGTTCCATTGTTTGTCAATGAGGGTGATGAAATTTTAGTGGATACAAGAAGTGGGGATTACATGAGCCGAGCCTAGTTTCAGCTGATTCATAGGCATCCCAATTTTTACTTCAGTTCCCATCAGATGGTAGATTTTACAGCGAAACCCAGCTCCTTTTATTTTATTTTATTTTTTGGAAACAGAGAGAAAATAGAAACATTTTCAAGGAAATTATGACTGTGAGGTTTGCTTTTTTGGCCTGGTGTGTGATTCGTGACTACGTTGTTTGTAGAGATGTCTGCTTCTATAACTGCTGCCCTGGCGACTAACTGAATAGGGTTGTATCCAAATAAGCTTGTTTTTTTGGCGGAATAGAAATTAGAGTTAGACTGTCTGATGTGATTCGTTTTCGCAACCGATCAAGTGGTGAAATTAGGGGAACTTTCAGCATAAAAATTGGCACATGTATTATGGGTTAATGTAAAGTGCGAGAAAATAAACAAAGTACTAAAACGCGAGAGTACATAATTTGTTGATATTTTGCCATATATTCATGGTATACAATACATGCACCGATGATTGATTAATTAGGAAAAAAGAAAAGCCTTTTTCATAATTAATTATCAAGGAAAGAGAGCAATCCAGCATCAAAGTCTAAGAGATCTACTGAAATGTTTCCAGGACTTTGGATATTTGGGATCTGGGAGTGGGGGTTGAGTTTTGTTACCAGTAATGGGCTTGAGCACTTTCTTGAGCAGCTTGTTGAAGCGGCCACCCCTTTGTCGTTTCTCGGGCACTTTGGGGGCATTCAGGCTGAGGTAGGGTGGTCTTGGGTCTGATAAGCAGCGGTTCAGTATGGCCTGGTTGAGCTGCACCTCAAAAGAGAGCCTCTCAAACTGGTCTAATAGTGTGCTTTGCTCATCTCCAAATCTCCTCCTATAGCAAACCACTTCGATTTCCTCCATCATTTCATTTCTTTCTCCTATAGCAGACAAGTACTACTATATTATGTGCTTTCTTCTTCTCTTTTAAACAATAAAACCTAGTCAGTGAGCAAAGTATCTATCAACAGAGTAACAACTAAAGCCATTGAATGGAAGACTTGCTTTTCAACTTTACTGAATTGGCAATAAATAACTTACATTTACTACACACATACCCATATATGGGATGATCACACTTCCACCTCAAACTATGAGATTTCAATTCCATAGCTAGTTGGGTATAATGACGTCAGCCATAAACCAACGTCATTTATTTTAATCAGAGGTTTAACCGGGAGGGGGTAAATTGTCTAATTTACCTTAAACTGAAGGTGTTATTTATAAATTTAAGAATACGAAGGGCATATTGTATAATAGGCTTCAACTCTGGGGGTTATTTAAATTAGATTAAACTAAATTAAGTCATCATTCACGAATGCATAATTACTGAGTAATGACTAATGGCTGCCCCTTCCATTCATCCATTCCATTCCATTCAATTCATTTCATTCTCTAATGTGCGACTGTCTTCTCTACTCGACGACGACACTGGTCGTCTCTGCAGAAATCAGGACACGGTTCAATTCCAGTCGCAGACCCAGACATGATTCGATGGGGTTTGAACCAACCATATCCTTTGGCTACTCAAAGTTGAACCTGAGAGCCACCAGAAATCCAAGCAGCTTCGTGGACCCAGAAGATTCCAAATTCTATGGTGAATTGGGTTTATCCAAGGAAGGAGAAGACAACACCAAGGAGGTAGTTGAAGATTTTCCGCAAAATGGGAATGCAGAAGAAAATGATTTGGTTCCAGCTGAAGGCAACAGCAACAATGGCGTGAGCTTGAAGTTTTGCAGGGGTAGACAAGTGATGAAGAGATCAAATTTGATGGCAAAGCAAGTCATTAGCATTGTCTCTGCCCGTAGCCTGGGTTTTGTGTCGCAGCTTTGGGTTGATACTGACTCTGTGAGTAAACCGCACTTTGAAATTCTAAATTATACTCTAGTATTGTTTTGTCACTCGTCATTTTGTCTAAGTTTAATCCCTTTCATTTGCATTTTTGTAGTGGCTAGTTTTGGTTCTTGAAGTGAGGCCGAACTTGCTTTCTGGGGAATCAGAACGGTTTCATTTGGAGGATGTTAATCAAGTAAGAAGCTTATTTCTGTAATCACTCCTCTTGTCTCTCACTAGCTAGCATCATTAGACTCTGAGTTGACATGATAATATAAATTCGAAGCAAGAAGTAAAGGATACTACAAAGAAGAGAAATAAACTGAAGATCAATATAAGATTACTCGGGATTTTCGGGTCGGTTGGTTTGAATATCATGTTAAAGTGGGCTAAAAAAGCACATTGCTTTGTGGCACTGGTGTTTCGCATTGACATCTCTCCGTATCTAGTCATGTGTTGAGTACCATGTGTATGATCATTACACCTTCTTCGAGATTACTTGTTTTGTTGTATGATGCTTGGGATCAATTTTCTGTTTCAAGGTTGGTGATGTTGTGCTTGTTGAGAATGAGAGCATCTTAGAGAATGAAATTAGAATGGCTGGCCTTGAAACATTGGTAAGTACAGTTGTTTACCGATCAATATGAATGTTTAGCAATAGTTTTTCTTGAGGTTTCCTTCATTGCTCCATTGGTCTATGTCGCATGTATGTGACGGTGATATGCCACTGCATCTTACCATTAATGTGTAATATTTCTGCATCCTTGTATTTGAAAGAATGAAATCTCCAATAAGAAGCGTGGCTGAACAACATACAGTTGAAATGCAAAAATGTCTGATGCTGAACTGTTCTTTTTATTTATTTTTTTTCCTTGCGTAGGCTACTCCATCTACTCATATGAGATTATATTCATGAGATATTTCTTGTGACATTTGTTAGGTAGGATACAAAGTTGGGACACCAAATCGGCGAAATATTGGCAAAGTAAGTGTAGGCTCATTCACAGTTGAATCGCTGTAGAATGTTATATTTCAGGTTATCTGATCTGCGTGATGTTATGTCCATAGGTGCGGGGTTACACTTTCAACGTGAACTCAGGGGCTGTTGAATCACTGGAGCTTGACTCCTTTGGAGTTTCGATTATTCCATCGAGTTTGGTAAAGTGACAATGTATGTTGCATTTCTTACCGACTTTGGAATAGTATGCTAATTTTGCTCTTATCGTAGGTGACTACTTATGCTCTGTTGGTTGAGGATGTACTTCAAGTGTTGTGCGACACTGTGGTAGTGCATGAAGCAGCTGCCTCTCACATACAGAGGTTAACATAGGTAGTAGCTTAGCTCTACATGTATCTGTGTGAATAAAATAAACAAAGGATTTGGTTATATGAATGATCGATTACGTATATTGAGTTTCTCCATGCATATCATATCATATCGTATTGGATTTAATATAATTTAATTTGACAAAGAATTATATGTCCTACTCCAGGGTGTCTGCGGTAATCAGAATGTAAGGAATCCTCCTTTGGATGAAGTCGGGGAATATTCAGGGTCAGAAAGATACGGTCCTGGTGGGAGATTCCCCGACAAGGCGAGACGAACGACATTGAATGGGAGCTTCCAATGGACTACTTGTAATATTCACTTTGTGACTATCTATCTATCTATACAAGTCCACTTGCAGTGGTAGATGATATTGTACGAGTTAGTTATTGAAAAGGCGGTGAGATCCATTTTTCACGTAAATACTACCTCTATCTCAAAATACATGCAGTTTTTTCTCAATTTCATGTGTGAATGAATTCGACACGGGATGGGAGAGTTAAATTTAAAGAGACGAAAGGGTATATATTTCTACTCCATATAGCAGTACTACTACGACTGTATATTTAAAGAAATAAAGATTGAATTAGCCTTGGTGAATATGCATTTGATGAGAGTGTGTATTGGATTCAGTTGTACTACAATAAGTAGAAAAATAGAATGAATTGTGAATTCAAAGGAAATGAAGAAGACGATTTGGCAAAGGAATGAAAAGGTTAGATAGGAGGACTGGAATTACGTAAGCAGAGAAAAGCGTACGCGGTGTACCTAAGATTTTTCCTAAGGTAAGGTATTTTTCCTAGGGTAGGGTATGGTTGGTGTGTAATTTGTTGAATTGAATTTAACTTTAATTTAAAAAAAATTTAAAGTAATTGTTAGAAAAGAACAAAGGCAGGCAAAAGAAGAATAGCCGTTAGCGCCTGCCTCCATTCAAATTCAAATACCCAAATTCCCTCTATCTATGTATTTATTTATAAATTAGTGTTTCTGTATCATTCCTTGGCCAGCAAAAATGGCGACAGTAGTAGAAAGTGTTCGAAAGGCTCTCGAACCGATCAACTCTCTTCCAAAAGCTAAACCCAAATTATCCGCCAAAGTCATCGTGGGGAAGGAGAATCGACCCACCCCAGCCCATCATGGGGGTAAGGAGGCAGTGGAGGAGGAGGAGGATTGTAGTTCGCTTGGGGAGGAGCTTGAGTTGGTTCGGAAGAAGGTAGAGAGGCTGAGGCGGGAGAGGGAAAGGACGGAGAGACTTTTGAGGGAGAGAGATTCGTTCATGGATGCCCAGATGAATGACCTCCTGTCGAGAGGGGAGTTCCAGAAGCACTTGGAGCTGGAGCTGGATCGGCTGTACCGCTTCAGCCAGCTCAAAGCTCATTGCCTATCTATTTCTCCAGTTCGATCACTAAGAGACAAGGAACAACAACATAATAATAATAATACAACCAAGATAATTACATTTCAAGCCGATCGAGAAGCATTGTGTAATGATTGAAGAGGGAAACAGAAAGTTGTTAGAGATTGCCTCCTCCATTTCTACTTAAATTCATTTCTTTCTGTTATAGAGATTGGATTGCTCAACTCAAATCATCCATACCATATCTGCTACTTTTAGATTTCAATTTCTATACTGTCTAGCAGAAGCAGAGTAGTAGTAATTTATAGTACTCCGTAGTACATACCAGTCCAAACACATCTTAGCTGAATTTATTCTTTTCTAATTTGATTAAAGGAATTTAGTTAGAAATTCAGCTAATTAATAATTAGTGAGTTCAGTTGGGCAGAAAAACAAGTTGATGGTGACTGAGGCGGCTGTGTGGTGGTTTGTCTGGAATAGATAGATAGATTGAGGGAGAGTCTGGAATAGAAGTGCGGGTTTCGTCCGCTTCTTCTTCATCTTTTTTGTGGGGGGAAGAAAACGACGTCGGTTCGGTGACGTCTGTTTTGCAGTACGAAAGAAAGGAAAGACCCCATCACTCGGTGCACCTACCACAGGCTTGTTGATCTGAAAGGTTGTTGTTTGTGGTTAAATGGAATTAGTATATTTTCTTTGGGCTTGAAATACGGCTTATTATAATTATCCCAAAGCCTTTTTTCTCATTCCTGCCAAGATCATCACTACTAATTTGTTTATGGAATAACATTGTTTGTAAATTGTAAACCACAATCCCTACGATTTTTTATTTTTTCGAACTCTAATTTAGATGGTTAGATTTTCATTTAAATATTATAGATACGGTTTCACTCTACCACCTTAATTAATTAATAAAATTAATATATTCCCTTATAAAAAAAAAAAAAAAAACATTGCTTGTAAATTTAGACTAACAAATAGAGAGATGAGCTGAGCTGAAATATGATTCCTTCCGCGCTATTTACGCCACTCATCAGCTATTCATTTATATAAACTACTGTAGTAAATAAATAATCTATATTTGGTACCCCACCTTTAACATATTAACCCTTGATTGTTATATAAATGGCCATTCATCCCTCATATTATCAAGATGATATATATTTGCTCTTTTCAACTTAACGCCGTTAGAAATTGCTCATTTAACACAAACCTGGATGCCTGGATCAAATAATAACAGGCCAGTTTGGCTATTCTTGATCCAGCTAGGTACCACACACGCAATCTTTAATGGCTTCATATACATCATCTTGATAACATGAGACGTGAAAGTCCCATTTTATAAATAATAAGGGTTGATGAGTTCATTATGTCAAACATGAGGGATCAAATATAAATTGAATTAATTGAAGCAATCCACGAGCCGAGAGAGAAGCATATTTATTATGAGTACTTTGTTCTTCTTCTTCTTCTCTTCACACTGACTGCCATTGGTACCCGAGCTGATTATTGAAATCAAAGTCAAACGCACATTTGGTGGAACTAATTATATATATATATATATACACTCCCTTTTTTTTTTTTTGAAAATCAAAATAAAATATTTTTTCAAAAAAAAAACTATGAAATGTTCCCTATATGTTTTCATAAGATATGAAAATAAATTTCCAACTCTGAAATGTCTAAAAAGGAAAACATTGTTGATTGGTAGTAAGGTAATTATGGTGTCACTGAAATAAGCATGATGAATTAATGGGAATGAATGATGCAAAGCACCGACAAGCCTTGCAATTGAAGGCTGGCCTGTATTCTCGATCAATACTAAACTACTATTTACTCTAGTATTGAAATGTTAATTACTTATGATTATGCTAATGTAATGGCCATATGGCCCCATTTATTACCCCTCAGTGCTCTCACATCATATGCTCTCCCGCCTCTTTACTCTTTCTCTCTCTCTCTAATTTACTACTAGTACTAAACGTTCACTTTCCGGCCAACATTCTAATTTCCGGTAATACTACTGCTAAAGCTCAAAATTCCGAAATACCCACCTCTAAAACTTCACCTGAAATTTAGTTTTAGGAAATTTCAAAGCATAAAAAACAAAGCTTTCTTTGACGCAGCAGTAAGTGCAACTCATTTATTACTTGGTTCATCTTTTCTTTTCTGGCTACTCAGTAGTAGTTTTACTACTTCTTAATCGCAAATCTTGTGAGCTGTCTGTAGTATGTGTGGTAGCCACTAGTAACATAAATGGGCATTGCCTGATGATTTATTTAGTTTAGATTTGAATTGAATTGAATTGAATTGATGGTAAAGATGCTACATTTTCTCCAAATACTATTACTAGTTGCTTTGACCCAGACTCTGCTGCTGCTGGTGAACTCCCAAGAGCCTGCATTCAATGACGAGGTTTTGGGTTTGATCGCTTTCAAAGCTGGTCTACAAGATCCAAAAGCAAAGCTCACGTCTTGGAACGAAGAAGATGACGACCCCTGCCATTGGAACGGTGTCAAATGTGAACCCGGAACCAATCGGGTCGCCCAACTACTCCTCGACGCATTCTCTCTCTCCGGCCATATTTCCTCGCGTGGCCTCTTAAGGCTGCAGATGCTTCAGACTCTTTCCTTATCCAATAACAACTTTACAGGAACCATAAACCCTGACCTTGCTCACTTCCCTGCCTTGCAAGTTATTGATTTCAGTGAAAACAGCCTCTCTGGCTCGATTCCTCACGAGTTCTTTCTGCAATGTGGCTCATTGAGAGTTGTCTCTCTTGCTAGGAACAACCTCACCGGTCAGGTTCCTGATTCTTTAGGCTCGTGCTCTAATCTTGCCGTGCTCAATTTTTCTTCCAATTGGCTATCAGGGAAGTTGCCTTCTGGAATCTGGTCCTTGAGGAGTTTGCAGTCCCTTGATCTATCGGATAACTTTCTAGAAGGGGATGTCTTTGATGGTATTGGAACTTTGTATGACTTGAGAGTCGTAAATTTCGCAAGGAATCAACTCTCTGGGCCCATTCCAGGGGATATTGGAGATTGTTTGACATTGAAGATTGTTGATTTTGGTGATAATTGGTTTACCGGCAGTCTTCCAGGCTCGTTGCAGAGGCTTAGTTCTTGCACTTCTCTTAGTGTTCAAGGAAACTCGCTTACCGGATTTGTTCCTGATTGGATTGGAGACATGAGTCGTCTTGAAAGTCTGGATCTCTCAGCTAATAATTTTACTGGCTGGATTCCGTTCTCAATTGGAAATCTTCAACATTTGAAGGAATTGAACCTGTCAAGGAACAAGCTTAGTGGAGCCTTGCCAGACTCCATTTCAAAATGTGATAATCTCTTGTCTATTGATATTAGCCAAAACAGATTGACAGGTAGTATTCCTTCATGGATTTCTAAGTTGAGCTTAGAAGGTGTTTTACTTTCTGGAAACAGAGTTAGTGGGAGCACAATCTATCCTCCTCTTTCAATGGCGGCCACTAACCAGGGCTTGCAGGTTCTGGATTTATCATCCAATTCTATAATTGGCGAAATTCCATCCAACATAGGGGACATGCGTAGCTTGGTCGTATTGAATATGTCAAGGAACCAACTATCTGGTCCTATCCCAGTATCCATTGATGGATTGAAAAAGGCAGAACTTCTTGATTTAAGTTACAATCGGCTAAATGGAAGTCTTCCTTCCGAAATTGGCGGTGCAGTTTTACTCAAGGAACTGAGGCTGGAGAGGAACTTCTTAACTGGGAAAATACCTACTCAGATTGAGAACTGCACGTTGATAACATCTTTGTAAGTTGTCTTTTGCTGTTTCATTTTGTAAATTCTTTGTGATTTTTGAGGTGAGGATTTCTAAGCTTATCACTGTCTAAGTCTCAATAATTTGTTAGTGTATACCACTGTTTCTGCCTAGTTTTCCGTGGAGGATCGATGAATAACCTATTACCTATCGGTATAGTTTGATATCGGAGTAAGTTTGGTAGGTGATCAAATGTAATTTGAATTTTTATTTTTTTTGTGTCCATTTCTACAGAAGTCTGTCCCAAAACAATCTCAGTGGCCCAATTCCTAAAGCCATTGCAAACTTGAGCGATCTTCAAGTTGTTGACCTGTCTTGGAATGGCTTCTCCGGAAGCCTACCTAAGGAGCTGATAAACCTATCACACATTGTCTTGTTCAACATCTCACACAACCGGTTAGAAGGTGAACTCCCAGTTGGGGGATATTTCAATACAATCACCCCCTCATCCGTCGGTGGGAATCCATCTTTATGTGGTGCTGTAGTGAACCGCTCCTGTCCTGCTAACCATCAGAAGCCTATTGTTCTCAACCCAAACTCATCTTCTGAACCTGCTGCGAATTATAGGCGGAAGAAGATTGTTCTCAGCATCTCTTCTCTCATTGCGATTGGTGCCGCTGCTTTCATCGCCATCGGTGTCCTAGCTGTGTCTCTTCTGAATATTCATGCACGCTCTTCTATGTCACGTCCTACTGGCGGGGAAGGTTTGATCAGTTGTTCTCCCGACACCGATCCGAACTACGGTAAGCTTGTGATGTTTTCTGGTGATGCTGAGTTTGTTGCTGGGGCCCATGCGCTACTCAATAAGGACTGCGAGCTGGGTCGTGGAGGATTTGGAGTTGTCTACCGAACCGTCCTTCGAGATGGGCGTTCGGTGGCCATAAAGAAGCTGACCATGTCGAGTCTGATCAAGTCCCAAGAAGATTTTGAGAGAGAGATGAGGAACCTTGGGACGGTAAGGCACGACAATGTTGTAGCACTTGAAGGCTATTACTGGACGCCT
This sequence comes from Rutidosis leptorrhynchoides, assembly GCF_046630445.1. Lineage (NCBI taxonomy): Eukaryota > Viridiplantae > Streptophyta > Magnoliopsida > Asterales > Asteraceae > Rutidosis > Rutidosis leptorrhynchoides. Next base: position 20,529 of record NW_027266825.1, read on the forward strand.
TCGTTGCAGCTCCTGATTCATGAGTATGTATCCAGTGGGAGTTTGCATAAACACCTCCATGACGGAGGTGGTGGAAACTGGCGAGAAAGATTCAATGTGATTCTTGGGATGGCAAGAGGATTGGCTCATTTGCACGGGATGGGCATAATTCACTACAACCTGAAATCGACCAACGTTCTAATAGATGATGAGTCGGGGGAGGCCAAGGTGGGAGACTTTGGGCTGGCGAGGTTATTGCCCATGTCAGACCGATGCATCTTGAGCAGTAAAATACAGAGTGCGTTGGGTTACATGGCGCCTGAGTTTGCTTGCCGAACGGTCAAGATAACGGAGAAATGCGACGTGTACGGGTTCGGGGTGTTGGTGTTGGAAGTGGTGACTGGGAAGAGGCCGGTTGAATATATGGAGGATGACGTTGTCGTGCTATGTGACATGGTCAGGGGAGCGTTGGAGGATGGCAGGGTACACGAATGCGTTGACGGGAGGCTCTCTGGCGACTTCCCAGCAGATGAGGCCATTCCACTCATTAAGCTTGGACTTGTCTGTGCTTCTCAAGTGCCATCAAACCGACCAGACATGGACGAAGTCGTCAATATATTACAACTGATCCAATGCCCTTGTGAAGAAGCTCAACAACAGGATTTCAATTAACTTTTCTAATTTGTGTATTTTGGGTTTTCTCAAATTTTCCTATTTCGGTTTTGTGATTTTGTTTCGTTTACGGGATTCCTTTTCCCCGGTTAGATTATAGGATCATGAATGTTATTTATTTTATTTTATGAAAGAGGTGGTTATACTCGTTTACTTGCTACTTACGCACCATACTTATCTTTAGAAGAATGAGATGAAGATCTTTGAAAGAAAACTAGTATAGGAAATTTACAAGTAATGATGCTATATAATTAATACACAGTCCATTTAATAGTAGTAATACTAATTACAACTAGTAATTCTTTATACAAAGCAAAGCAAAAACAAAAACAAAGCATGCATCAATACTCGTTTCAAGCAGAGCATGCTTTGAAATCATGAATATAAAAATAATTCTAATAAGTAGTGCTGGTGAATTGGTGTTGGACCCTGAGGGAACCATTTCATCAAAGAAATAAAGCTTTGCTTTGGACACCATCATCATCATCTTCTGTATCTAAACTAATTATTACTCTTTTAACTTTCGCTTTACAATCATTCTTCTTTCCTTTTGCTTGTTTCACTCTTAAGGAAATCTGAAGATCGATCAGTTCATTCAAGTGAAATAAAAAAGGTACTTGAATGGAATTATTACGAGTAGAGATGGTATTGGTTAATTGTCTGATTAATATAATCAAACAACCTTACGAGGAAATGTGTACATCTACTTGTCTTCCCTCTTTTCTACCGTAAATGTAAAAATCCATATAAGTAGTAATGTTATTCCTATCAAGGCCAAAACAAAAAACTATGAAGGCATAAATAGTAGTATTGTATGTGTGTATTATATATATATATATCCCAATATTCATTCATATACATCCGTTTGATGTTACAGCAGCTGCTATGCTCTGCATGTGTCCTACTTTTTTGTATTTCTTCCTTCATTTCATTCAGTATATACATTAGTCTTACAGTTCATCATGGTCGAGAAAAGACTCTAACTGATTCTTCTTCCGGCAACCCCAATGGCATTTCCAGGAACACTGAGAGTTGAAAGTAGCAATCCTTTTAGAATGGAGAGAGATTATGTTTGCTGTGGAACGAGATTTGGAAAGAACAATAGCATAGCCGTCATCCATATAGTCTGTGCCTTCAGGAAACACTTGCCACAGCAAACTGCCACCCCCACTCCCTCCTTGCTTTGTGGAGTTCAACAGGGTCTTGTAGACCGTGCTGATCAGCGTATCACGGTATGTCGAATTGTATCCAGGATCTTTTGTAGACACGCCAAATTCAGAAAACACAACAGGCATTCCGAGATATCTCTCTGCATCTTCTATGTGAGCTTCTATCCATGATTTCGTAAATTGGAGATGAACATCAGAAATTGTTTGTGAAACCCTACACCATTAATTTAAACGTGCATACATGTTTCTTTAGGAATTTTTTATATGAACATTCAAGAGCAGAAGAAGAATCAAGAATGCATTTACCAAGAGTCAGCATAAATGTGAACTGAAGCAAAATCGACACCGAGAGACTGGTGATTCCTAATGAAATCAGTTCCAACTTGTGTGGCATATGAATTGGGGTTAAACTGAGCTCTATCAGGTGACGAGGGTCCGTAAAAGCCTTCCAATCCAATCTCCACCAAGTGCTTTGCATCGATACTCTTCACGTAGACTGCCATTTCTTCTATCCACGACTAGAGACAAAAAAACAGTAAGTTCATCGAGCCAATATAAGGGGATTTACAGATTCTTAATTGTGTGTTTGAAGCAAAACAAACCTGAAGAGTATTGCCAGAGGAATCCGAGACGCAACGAGGCTCGTTCATCAACTCCCAAGCAAAAATGGTTGGGTCGTTCTTATAAGTAACGTTTGTGATTGTGTTAACTCTATTTAGCACAGTCTGCGTTAAGAAACAGTTAGCCGATGGTTGGATGACTTGCAGCCTAGGAAAACCAAGCGCTAGGAGCTACGTACCTTGACATGAGCTTTGTAGTAACTTTTGAGAGTTGGATGAGCAAAGAAGTCATCATCATTCGTCAAATTGAGGCCCGCGGCCTTGCCCCATTTCACATATTGTGGCTTCCCACCATAAGCATCCCAATTATTCACCAATGACAGGATAAGCCTGATCTTGTACTTCTTTGCTTCGCTTACCACAAAATCCAACGCCTAATAGGGAATTGTTAATTTACCTGGTTAAAAGACGAGAAGTATTTATGATTAAAATAGTCACCTTGAAAACTTCTTCGTCATAGACTGAGGGAGATTTCTGAAGGGCTCGCCATTGACCGTCGTTAAAAGCCCAAGTCCTGCAAACGGTCAGACCAACTGAAGATGCTTGCTGGAAGACCTCGGTGACTTTCCCTCTGGTAGATTGGTCAGCAGCGAATACCATGAGCCAGTAAGTGTTGAAACCATTGATATAAAATGGTGCTCCGTCAAGGACAAATTGGTTTGCTTTCTTCTGCACCATTTCCCAAGCATCAGTATCCTCTGTCATGGCCCTGATAAAAATGCAGGTAGAGTAGATTGATTAGAGAGTGGAATTAAGTTGATAAATGTGGTTTGAAGAAATCTGAGGATCAGACTGATGCAATATGTGCATGTTACATATTTGAGATTACCCATGAGAAGAGGGAGAGAGGGCAAAGTGATGATCTGGGTCATGAATGGAGACTGAAATTTGGATCAAAATGGAGAGGAAGAGGATGGCAAATGTACGATATAAGTCCATAAGATTAATTAATTGTCCAACCACAAAGTGACATATTACAAGTTACATACATACATATATATATATATATAAATGAAGAAGGTGTGCAGTGAGGGGGAAGGAAGAGAAGTTGAGAGGACAGATACAATCCAGCAGAAGCACAGTAGCTAGCTTTGAAGGCAAGTCAAGGGAAATCAATTACTACTAACTCCCACCCAATGTTTACTAATTCCCATCTAACTGATCAGCCAGAAGTAGAAGGGTAGGTGAGGTCATGTGTGCTTTGCTTAGCTTAGCTGAAGACATTGCGGTTGTTTATGTATTTGTAGTGTCACTCACTCCAAATTCACAAAATACATACATACATACAAGTCAAGCCATTGCGTTGTATTGTAGTTGAAGACATAAATAAATACTCAGCCTTTTTTTCTTCGAAACATACATACATATTTAGATTATCAGAAGAAGATGCAAATCAAATTAAAATTAAAGAGAAGAAGATGAAAGTTACCTCTCTTTCTTCAACCTCGGCTTTCTCTCTCCCATTTTTAGTACTGTTTGTTTCTCTTCTCTTCGGTGTTTCCCATTTTTATACAGTGAATTTATTTTATACTTATTATATTTTAGCGGCAGAAGAGAAGTGAGAAGCTGGATCCATCCAACAGGCCCATAACATAATATAATGTTTTCTGGCCCATTCCTAAAACAAACTCACTCTTTATTCAAAAGGCTGACTGACGTACGATGAGGCCGGTTAGCCATATATATATATGGGCCTTCATATTCTTTATCCTATGGATTGGGCGGGCCTTCCTTATATACATATCTTGACTTTTTAAGTTTTCTTCAAGTTGAACCATATCAATTTTGTACTCCACTAGATTTTGTCCAAAATTAATATCTTGACTTTCTAGTGCGTGTTAGTTTCCGATAGTGTTTTTTCGGCTGTAAATCTTCTTATAGCCGATAGAATAGAGATACTTCTTTCGGTTTGTTTTAATTGTAATTTAATTGTAAATTTTATTGTCAAATCAATATTCGATACATGACGTTTTAATTAAGAATCAAGTTTGTGTTGAATTAGTATTTAAAAATATAATAAAATAATTAAAAAGACTATTATGAATAGAAGACAAATCCAATTTCTAATAGAAGACAAATCCAATTCCTAATTAATCTCTCTATCAAATCCGATTCCTAATTATATTATGATTTCAAAAAACACAATAAAATAATTAAACAATTAGATTTTATTCCTAATCTTATATACAATAGAGAAACATCTTTCAATTTGTTCCAATTGCAATTCAATTGCAAATTTTATTGTCAAATCAACATCCGACACATGACGTTTAATTTAGAAATTAAGTTTTTGAGTTTAATTAGGAATCAAATTAAAATTTTAAGTTAACATTTTTTTTTATTCTAATTAAGAATTCAAAAAAAATAAGATAATGATTCCTAATAAAATTCTATCAATTACTTATTTCTAATCATATGAGATTCCTATTCTCTTTTATCTTTTACCTTTTTTTTTAATATAATAATTTTATTCCTAATCAATTTTCTATCTATTATTTAAAAAATTATTTCTAAAAAAATTATAATACACTATATATATATTTTAATTGAAACGGGCATGTATTATTTTTCCCTATTCAAACGGAAATATTATTAAAAAAATTATTTCTAATCAAATTACAATATATATTATTTTTCTAATTTTTTCATTATGCTATTATTCCTAATAAAATCGACTATATTTTTTCTATTCTTAATTAAAACGGGCATATTTTATTTTTCAAACAATTAATAATTTTTCTTAATTAAAATTCATTATATTCTTTTTCCTATTTATAATTAAAACGGGCATGTCTTCTTTTTTCCTATTCAAACGGACATATTGTTAAAAAAAATTCTAATCAAAATATAATATATTATTATTTTTCTAATTTTTTGTTAAACTATTATTTCTAATAAAAATCCACTATATTTTTTTTTTTCTAAATCCTTAATTAAAATGAGCGTATCTTATATTTCAAACAATAGGAAAAATTGAATTGATTAGATGCAATTATAAATTTTATTATCTAATCAAATCTTGATATGTAATTTTTACGTTTTGCTACTTTTATTATTTTTAAAAACAAAATAAAATTTTGATTCTAATGGGATTGTAGATTTTGAAATAAAATCAAAATAATTATAATTGATATAAAATTAAAATAATCCCTTTTGATATAATATTTGACATATATTTAATAATGTTTAATACAAAAAATTATTATATCATTATTATAAGATATATTTAAATTATTAATTTTCAAATGTACGGACTTTCCGTCCAACGGACGGGCCCATTGACTAGTAGAAGACAAATCCAATTCTGAATTAATCTCCCTACCAAATCCGATTCCTAACTATATTAAGATTTCAAAAACACAATAAAATAATTTAATTAATTAATTTTTCTTTGAGATTTTAGACATAATTAATTAGTAAATATAATGAATTCACGCCATCTACTATATGTAATATATATAATGTATTATATTTCACATTGTTGTCATATATTCATAAATACTATTCTCTCTATTCTACAACACAAAAACTTTTTTTTTTTATATATTTTTGTTTTAAGATAAAAGTTTTATTTATTTTTATAATGTTTTTAATGATTATATTTTAATTATTATAAAATAAGATCATATTTAAATATATTTATATCTTCATATATATGACAACTATCCGGACATATTCATGTAATATTATACATTAATTGCATTTCTTATTCTTATAATATTACAATATATGATATCTCATGTTTAAAGTTTCAACTTCTCTATTAAATTTAATAATTAATTTCCTCACTTTGACTGATTCTTCGTAATATTACGAATATATTATGGCTTCGTAATTAATCTCTCCAAATCCAATTTTTAACTATTATATATATTTTTTTGAATTAGTATTCCTAATCATATGAGATTCTTATTTTTTGTTCGTTTTGTTTTAAGAGTATATATATAGCTATATACAACATACTAAATTCACATGCGTACGAACAAAAGTTTTCGATACGATTTTCTTTTGCTAAGCTAGCTTTGTTTTATTTCAAAAAGAAGTTTCGGGTAAGGATTTTTTTTTGCTCATCAATACAACTATCAATATAACATTCTATTGTTGTGTAATCAACGAAATTATATTGAAATAATTATCTTTTCAATCTTTTGATTATAGATCGTTTTATTGTAGGATGGCGTCAAAATATTCTCAAATCGATGATGTTTATCCCGGACGTATTGATTGGAAGATTAAGACTCGCGTCTTAAATCTTTGGACAATACCAAATTTCCGAAGTCGTATAGGAGATGGGAGTATAGAGATGATTTTTCTTGATGATAAAGTTTTTTTTTATTCTTAGAATATTTATGTTGTTGAATTTTTAGAATTTTTTACTTTTTAATGTATCTAATAAATTTGTCTTTTATAAAATATATTTTATTGTGTGTAGCATGGCCGCATTCAAGTCACAATAAAAAAAGATCTTCTTGCAACATATAGATAACAAATAAGTGAAGGAGAAGTATATATCTTTCAAAAAAAATTCGTCTATGAACCTACCAACAAAATTAAAGCTACTAGAAATCAATACAAATTGTTCTTCTTGAAAAATACCATAGTCGAAAAGATTTTGGATGAAGGGATTTCAAAATTTGTGAGCTTTGATTCAATTTTAAATAAGAAGAATGAATCGTTTATGTTTGGTAAGTTTACTTTTAATTTTTAATTTAATTTTCTCTATTTTTTTTTGTTATAATCATATAGATCTTTTAAAAATATAGATGTTATTGGGCATGTCGTGGAGAATGAAAAAATAAGGAAAATAGTCAAGCCAGACAAGACAATGAAATTGCTTATCTTTGTTCTAGAGGATTTGGAGTAAGTTTTTTTTTTTAATCATTATTTATGATATAAATTTAATTATGTCATTGATCTAATTTTGTTTTATTTATTATGATTTTTTATTTAAATGCTTATTTTTTCCCTATGTTCAAGGAAAAAGAGGATTAATTGCATTTTGTGGGATGCTTTTGTCGAGAAATTAAATGAAGCTATATTGGATGCTACAACTTTAAACAAAATCAATAGTTGTTATTTTACAATCGGTTGTTACGAATACTTTTAATGTAAGTTCATCAATTTCCTACATTAATTTTTTTTTTTAAATCTCATAATATAATATATACCATAATAAATTTTAAATAATTTTAAATTGCAGAAATTCTTGGAATAAGTAATAATTTTCAAGGAACAAAGATCTTCGTCAACCTGAATCTACCTGAAGATGTCGAATATAGCCAAAAGTAATTATCTTATACCATAGATTGATTTTAATTTACACTAGATATTTTTTTTATATATAATTTTACTTACTGATTTTATAGTGTATTGTAGACTTAATGATATAGGCTCCTACACACAAATTATAACTCAATTACCGGGACCAATTTCGATGTCGGATGAATTCCTCCTTACGAAAAGAATCACAATTAAAGAACTTTCTATATCTCTAGAGGTAATAATAATTTTATAGTCTTAATTAGTAGTTATTTATTTGGAGAATTTATTATAATCAAACCTATCAAGAAAAGTAAAATATTCAAAATTCTATTGCAGGTGGGACGTTTTACAATGCTTACACGAATAATCGAAGTCGAGTCCATCGAGAACCGGTATTATGAAGGATGTACCATGTGCAATAAAAAAGTTGAAAAGAATGGGCCAAAATGGTGGTGTCCAAATTGTCAAGACCCATTCTGGTCATTTGACTAATCCGAACCTGATTTTATATATTAAAGTAATATATTTATTTTCCGAAGCTAATAAAATCATTTTTACTTATCCAAAAATTATGAAATTATTACAGTAAGCTTATTATATTATTTTGAACAAAATATCAAAAATTCAAAAATTTTGGGAAACAGATTTATTTTATTTACATTTTTGTGTTAATAAGATTAATAAAAATGTAATTAAGTGTTTCTAAAATTAATTAAAGCTACGTTTTAATTAATAAAATTTTACAAAATGACAGAATATTATTATTTGTTATTTGGAATATTCTGTAACAATTTAAAAATATTTTTCTGTTATATAAGTATTTAGTTTAATTGAGAGAATGATTTAAAGATAAATATTAATGAATTTAATAAATGTTTTCGTTAGAGAATAAATCAAATACTTACAAAATTAGATTCTGGAAAATTTATTAAATACTAAATTATGATTTGTTAATCTGTAAAATCTTAGTAAAATATTTATTCGCTAAAATAAACATTTCTCATTAAGTAACAAATTAATCGATTAAATCGCGTATAAGAAATCTAATCGAGCGATACGTACGGAATTCAATTGTAGTATTCTATTTCGACGTCAATAGTTTAGAATGTATGTTAATGTATTGTCGATGTCAATAGGTTGATAAGTTACGTGGATCGAGGCAAGGACGATTCGACAAGTATACTGTGAGTTTTATTATAATGTCATTATAGTATGTTATAAGTATATGTTTGATGATTGTTTTAAGACCACTATGCCTTACTCATTACTTATACATGATTTATGATTTCTACATTTTCTTGTATGGCATAGTTATTTTAAAAACTAAATAGCCGTAGATGGCCTGGAGACCTTCAAATGAAGAAATTGTTTACTTATGATTATATATATGATTATAGAAGTTTTATATATAAATTCTAATATTATACATTGAATTTATACAAATAAAGAAATGTTATTAAGTATATAAGGAAATGTTATTAAGTAAAGTATTTATGTATAAGAACCCAAAATACACTGTTTTAACTGATCTCGAAGGAATGATCAGTATGTAAGTACTAGGCCTCGAAGGAATGGCCCGTGTTTAGTCTGCGCAGATAGTACGTCATGGTTAGGTACTTGTTTGCGTACCGCGATAGGTAGATCACTACGGTAACTAGCTACTACTGTAGGAATTCATTTGTCATTTTTCACTGATAGGGTTCATAAATAAATTCTGTTGTTTTTCAGAATTACTATAAGTCAAATCATTTACAATATGTTCTATACTCTATTGATAAGTATTATAAAATGATTCATTTCTTTTATTAAAGAAAACGTAATGGATTATAATAACTCTCACTAAGCAAATAGCTTACGGATTTCTACAAAACCTATTATTTTCTCCAGGTTGATTATTAGTACGAAGTCTACTTCGGCAGCTATTTCCTTCTGCTTTCCAGCTTTCAGAATAAGGTCGGGCTCTTGGCAATCTTGGCATATTAGGGCTCTATCGCGTGATTTCTATTTCTATTATTGTATAATTATGTTTCCGCTAAAACTAATACCTTAAAAACGTGTGTTTATTTATAATAAAATGGATGTTTTATTAAAAGGATTAATGCTCAAGTGGCCACGTCTTCCGTCTCGACAAGGGGTCGGAGGGTGGGCGCCACATAAAGTGCCAACTCCGATTCGCTAATGCATATTCCAACACAAGTCAATTATTTATCATGATTTTTTTTTCAGATCTAAGATGCAAGTGAGAGTCCGTGATCGTACTGGAGCAACATCATTAATGCTATTTGATCGAATGGTGAAATTGTTGATCTGCAAATCTGCAACAGACCTTATAAATCCATCAAATAAGGTTGAAAATAAATTGAGCTTATGTTTATATTTCTATTTAAACGTGTTTGTAAACCACCTTATCTATTTTCTGATCATTATTAGAGAAAAATCAAATAAAAATCTCTTAGCTGAATTTGAGGAAATTGTCGACAAGGAGCTGTTATTCAAATTTGGAATTATCGAGGAGGATCTATTCTCGGATTGGGATGTAACTTATACCGTTAAGCGAGTGACATCAGACGAGGATCTCATTAAACGGTTTAAGGATAAACACTTCATTCGAGTAAACTTTTTCACATTTACCTTACACATATATATAATATTATAGTTGGGGCTCCCTTATTTATCACCCGTATTTTTAACATAAAAGCTTGAATTTTTTTTCTTTCTAGACTTCTGAGAAAGAAGAAGAAGAAGAAAAAGACGATGTCGATGCGGATTTGGAGGTATAAACACTATCGATTGAATCTTTAGTTATAAGGCGCTTTTTCATTCCTAAAATATACACATATATAATGAACTTGATTTTTTAAAATTGGTATGGTAGGATACCGATCGAGAAGATAGCGACATGACTCCGACAACTGACAAATCCAACAAAAGAAAATGAGCAATATATATTTCATCTGATGACGAGGATGATACGGGGAAAAACCAAGTAAAGTCCGTCCCAAATTGGTTAGAGTTAAAGTTGAGAAAAAAGATTAGCATCGATGAACCAAGCAAACAGTTCTAGATTTCGTTAGAATTTTTTTTTCTAATTAATTTTAATGCTCATCTGGATAGTCTTATTTAAACATTCGTTTTCGTATTTATATTTTGATGATTATCAAATTTCTAAAATATAAATTATGATATGATGATTATATATAACATTAGTTTAAATAGTTTTTGAAAGAAAATGCCCTCCCGTCCATCGGACGGAACTCCGAATAGTGCAATCGACAAACAAACAAATGGCAATCAAATTGCAATGGACCTCACCGACCCACCCACCCACACATTCCGCGTAAAACCACCCATAACATAATATTTAATACATAAAAAAATAGACTCATCCAACGGACCACCACCATAGAAAGTATGTATGTATACAACTCATTTACAAAATTAAAAAAAAAAAAAAAAATCATTTAAACAACCGCGTCTCTTTTTCTTTATCTTTTTTTCGGAGCATAAATAAATGATAATTATTTATTTAATATTATAGTAATTAACATGAAAGCATGAATTGATAAAATTTTTAGTTAGTATGGAAAAAACCCGAACTAACTACCAATTAATTGAATAGATTAATGAATACATTATTATTATTATTATTATTATTATTATTATTATATGCATTGCTCTGTGTCACGTCTTCCGTATATGATCTGTCATCCAATCAAATAATCATTCATCACTCACTACTACTACTACATCTATCATTGACCACACGAGGTTGTTTCAGTCATTTATCATTTTTCCCAATTTAGTTGTCATCAACTCTTCTAATCTTTTTTCTTTTTGAATCAACTACTACTAATAGTAAAAGGTAATGGTAGGCTTTAAGTAAAGTAGGAAAACAGTCTCTTACATTACATTACAGCAAAGCAAAGCACAGCACATGATAGCTCTCAATTAATTTCTAACTTCCTCCTCTCTCTCTCTCTCTCTCTCTCTTCACACACATTTTTCCTAAAATTAAGCTTTCAAATTCAACTGATAATGACTTTATAGATAGATCTGGGAAAAAAGAAGAAGAAGAAGAAAGAATGAACAACAGGAAGCGGTTACCATCATCATCCTCATGTTTATTAGTTGCACTTGTTTGCTTGGTTTTTGCGATCGGATTTGTTTCCGGAGACAACAAGTACGTACCTCCAGAAGAGATTCTCCTTAATTGTGGGAATCTTCTGCCACTCAGGACGCCGATAACAGGAAATGGACTCCCGATGTGGGCTCCAAGTTCTTGACCTCCTCAGGCGGCCACTCCTCCACCACATCTCCGGCGGCGACACAGGACTCCTCCGTTCCTTCTGTGCCTTACATGACGGCGCGTGTCTTCCGCTCTCCTTCACCTATAACTTCCCCGTCGCACCCGGTCGTAAGTTTGTTAGACTCTATTTCTACTCCAATTCGTACGACAGCCTCAACGCCTCTCACGCCCTCTTCTCTGTATCCACCCCCTCATTCACACTGCTCAACAACTTCAGCGTTGCCCAGACCACTCAGGCTTTGAATTACTACCCTTATATTGTCAAGGAGTATTCCATTAACGTCGATGCCGACTCCCTCAACCTCACCTTCACGCCTTCCAACGCCTCCGATGCATATGCCTTTGTCAACGGAATTGAGGTCATGTCCATGCCTGATATTTACAGCAGCACCGACGGGACATTGATGATCGTCGGCCAAAGTGCCCCCTATACCATTGATAATACCACGGCGCTTGAGAGTGTGGTCAGGCTCAATGTGGGTGGGAATGTCATCTCTCCTTCCGATGATACGGGTTTGTATCGGACTTGGTACGACGACACTGCTTACATCTTCGGGGCCGCTATTGGGGTTAGTGGATCTGCCGATTCTGACTTGCCCATCAAGTATCCTCCGGCCACTCCTTCTTACATTGCGCCACAAAACGTGTATGCCACCGCCAGGATGATGGGACCCAACAGTAACATCAACCTCAATTACAACTTGTCGTGGTTTTTTAGTGTGGACACGGGGTTCAACTATCTTGTTAGGCTCCATTTCTGTGAGATCTTTGATAATGTCAGCAAGATTAATCAAAGAACGTTCGACATTTTCCTAAATAACGACACTGCGGATCCTGGGTTCGATGTGGTGGCATGGGCTGGTGGGAACGGAGTGACCACGCATAGAGATTACGTGGTGCTCATGCCCGGTGGGGATGCCCAGGAGGATCTATGGCTTCAATTGCATCCAAACACGACCACCAAACCGCAGTATTACGACTCCATCTTGAACGAGTGGAAGTCTTCAAGCTAAGTAGTCCACAAGGCAATCTCGCAGGGCCTAACCCGACCCCTCTCCCTACACAGAGAAAATCGAATCCGCACCTGTTGCTCGCTCTGGTCGTTCGAAGAGCCACAAGGCGGTCATTGCTGGGGGCGTGAGCTGTGGGATACTGGTAGCCTTTATCATCGGTTTCTGTGTGGTGGCTGCTTATCGTCGTCCTGGCGGTTTGGGGCAAGGCAAGGAGCACAGCTCAAGTGATGGGCCATCGGGCTGGCTTCCTCTTTCCCTCTACGGGAATTCCCACTCGGCCGGATCGGCGAAAACAAACACTACAGGAAGTTCCTCTCTCCCTTCGAACCTCTGCCGTCACTTCTCATTTGCGGAGATCAAGGCTGCGACCAACAACTTTGATGAAGCCCTCCTCTCGGGAGTTGGGGGTTTCGGCAAGGTTTACAAGGGCGAGATTGATGGTGGGACGACCAAAGTTGCCATCAAACGGGGAACCCACTCTCTGACCAAGGAGTGCACGAGTTTCAAACAGAATCGAGATGCTTTCTAAACTTCGCCATCGCATCTCGTGTCGCTGATCGGTTACTGTGAGGATAACTGTGAAATGATCCTTGTCTATGACTACATGGCTTATGGGACATTGCGAGAACACCTGTACAAAACCCAAAAGCCTCCGCTGCCATGGGAGGCAGAGGCTTGAGATTTGCATTGGCGCTGCCCGTGGTTTACATTATCTGCACACAGGTGCCAAATATACTATCATCCACCGGGATGTCAAGACGACCAACATACTACTGGACGACAAGTGGGTGGCCAAGGTTTCTGATTTCGGGTTGTCGAAGACAGGGCCCACTTTGGATAACACCCATGTGAGCACAGTGGTTAAGGGCAGCTTCGGGTATCTGGATCCTGAGTATTTCCGGAGGCAGCAGCTGACTGACAAATCGGATGTGTATTCGTTTGGGGTGGTGCTGTTCGAGATCCTGTGTGCTCGGCCGGCGTTGAATCCAAGTCTGCCGAAGGAGCAGGTGAGCTTGGCGGAGTGGGCTGCCTACTGTCACAGGAAAGGGAACCTGGAGCAGATTGTGGACCCTTTTCTCAAGGGTAAGATCGCTCCAGAGTGCTTCAACAAGGTAGCTGAGACTGCCATCAAGTGCGTGTCTGATCAGGGCATCGAGAGACCGTCGATGGGCGACGTGCTCTGGAACTTGGAGTTTTGCTCTGCAACTCCAAGAGAGCGCTGAGGGAAGTGGCGGAGGCAAGATCCAACAACAAGAAGATGAGAGTCCCTTCATGTCCATACTGCATAAGAAAGATCCCATGTCTTATGATGGAATAACAGATTCCACGAGTATGAGCATTGGTGCACGCAGTGATGACTCAGATGGCTTTACCCAAAGCGCCGTCTTCTCACAGATCATCAACCCCAAAGGACGTTAGTTAGGTATATCCATCGAACTATTCTTCTTCTTCTTCTACTTCTCGGTTGTCACACTTGATCAGAGTTTGGCATTTATTTTCTTGATTCATTCACTTACTAAAAGTCTTAACTTTGTTTTCTTGCTGTTGCTCTTTTCTCTCTTGGCGTAAGATTATGTTTTGTTCAGGTCACTCGTAAATTTGTATCTATATTCAATTTAATTTTATACTTGTAAAGAATAAATTCATAGCACTTTCATTATGAACATTGCTTGGCTACTGAATGACAAGTGAATTCACAAATCCCCCACACTTGTGCCTTGTATTCATTCTCTGTTAATTTAGTAATTTAGTGAAGGCACATTGCTTGTGCCTTGTGCCTTGTACAATGTGGATGGATGGATGGATGGATGGGAGAGAGAGAGAGAGAACTATTTCAATGTTGACGTATAGTGAGTCGTATCTATCTTTATGCACATTTGACGTGGAAGCACGTTCTATAGATCGATATCGATTCAACTAAAACTAGTGTATTATACTATTATTAAGAAGCTTATCAAGCTACATATTATTACAACATACAGTATATAATCAGAACGGGTCATATGCAACTTAATTCTATACACGACACGAACCGTCAAGCCAAATTAATTCAAGAAGGAGATGATTAAGACGAGAGTTTTCTTTTTCAATCTCTGTTTTGGTAATAATATTGCTTTGTCTTGTCCTGCAAGTTTCGTTTCGTTTTGATTTCATCTCTTCTGTTCTGGAGCCAAACTTACCGGTCAAAGACTGCATGAGGCTGTAGTGGGCCGAACTGAAAACCCGAAACCGTCCGAACCCATAAAATAAATGAAACTTAAATTAACAAATTGGGCTTGTATCCCCTACTTCGCGGTTCACAATTTTACATGTAAGCGTATCACTACCGTTGTTTCGTTTACTCTTCTCCAGAGCTATGATATGAATCGCCATCCAAAACGTCAAAACTCATCCCAATTAATTCATTTCAGTTCACTCTAAATTAGTTAATTAGTGCTCGATTCGATTCTTCAGCGTGAAATGGAAGACGATAAGAAGAAGAAAAGAACAAGAAGAAGAATAAGAATAAGCAGCACAGCCTCAGGTGGAGGACAGAACGACGACGGATGAAGCTATTGTGGATCAGCCAAACCCACATTCGTCTTTGAACAATGTCCAAGAGAATACAGTTGTAGATCTTAACGATGCGCATCCACACGTTAACGGCACTAATGTCGTAAATTTATCTTTACCTTCTCTAGAAAATGTTTTCTCTTCTCTCTTAATATGATCTAGTCTTAGTCTGACGCTAAACTACTAATTATTTGTAGCAATGCGTTCGTTGTGTTCTTCGTTGTTTTCTTAGTCATCATTTTTGTTCTCTCCATTTCAGGCCAGCTTGGAGGACCAAATCAGATATCTAAGAGATCAAAATGAAGCGCATGTACAAAAGGAGGTACTACTTGTGTCAATTGGAAAAATCTCATCCTTTTCAAATTCCTCATCATTCCTTTCATTACGCTGTCTTTTATTGTTTGAATTTAAATGTTATTTCTCTATGCTAAATTCAATCTTAGGCGAATTTTTTTTCGTTTTCTCAGACTGTTTTGATGCATACAATCATACAATTAAGAGAGCAGGACGAATCACACTTACAAAAAGAGGTAACTTTAACTTATTAATTTTGCTTTCATAGTCTTTTGCATTTCCTAGTGTAATACTATCAAAGTTATGGTAATGCCAAGGAACGCTGATAGCTCAAAAGATTGGACATAGTGTATTCATTGACATTGTGTCATGTGTGTTCTCCATTCTTCATTTCCTTTAATTCTCTTGTCTTGAATGAATTTTTGTGAAACATAAGGTGGCTTTTTCCTTTTTGTTCATAGGCCGGCTTGACGGACATGCTCAGGCAATTAAGAGATGAAAATTCATCGTATAAACAAAAAGAGGTGACTGAATTCAGTTACCGATGGATGTGCATGAAAAAGTTTACCTTTCTTAATTCGCTCTCTCTGTTTTTCTGCTTAGTGTTTCATATATCGAAACCAACATAAATTTACATTGTTTCTACAGGTTACCTTACAAGAGACAATTAAACATTTACGAACAGAAAATGAATCGTATGTTCAAAATGAGGTAATAGAATTCTGGCTGTAGATGTACATGGAAAATCTTAGCTAGTACGGTTTGGTTTCCACCTCGTGGTTACTATTTTATGTATGTGATATGTTAACCTAAACCAAAGTAACTCTGCTATGTCTCTGCAGGTCTTCTTGCATAAGACGATCAATCAGTTGCAAATTGCAGCAGAATTACCTGTACAAAAAGAGGTGACGTGAACTTGATCTAATGTTATCCCACTTACTCTTGAACTTTGCTGAAGGATAACTTTTATGGAATTCATCATTCCTTGTGTAATAGAATGTAATTCATTGCGTTCCCCCAGGCTGCCTTGGAAGAAAAAATCGACCAATTAAGAAACTGCAATGATTCGCACATCAGATGAAGGTAATCATTGTGGGAATGTTGGAATCAGTATTTAGTGGATCTTAGTGGTTCACTGTGTATCACAAATGTCCCTTTTCAGTTTTCTAGGAGTAGTCAATTATGATATGAAAATGATTCGTATATACCAAAAAAATACATATTTTAAGTTCACTGTTTTTCTTTGTTGTGAAAATGGGCATTCCATGATGGTTTTCATTCTTTATATTCGTATTAAGCTTCACTTTCTTCATTGCGACTGGATTCCTCTTTGTACATATGTTAACAGGCTGTTCAATCGATGCGACCAGAAAAAAGTAATTAGGAATAGTTGAAAGCACACTGTAATCTGGAATATTTTAGCTAACTGGCATCAATACCAGCCAGGTTTCAGATCATAACGGGCAAACAATTTTGATTTTTCTTTCAACAACATTCTTGTTGATTGCTTTTATTGTGTTGTTCTATAGTGTCTTCTTTTGTTGATTGAAATAATAATCTTCCATAGGCAAGCTTGGAAGAGAAATTGAAAGACCTAGAGAGGGAGAAAGATTCATGGATCCTTACAGAGGTGACTCCTTGTACTCATATATATGTTGACCTTGTACTCACGTATTTGATGAGCTTAAATTTGCTAAAACATTAGAAATCTAGTTTACATGTCAAACCTGCTAGAAGTTTGGATTGAGACTTTGTTGTTATTTATTTTTATTTTCTCATGGGTTTTTACTTCTTAGCTTTATGCTAGTAAAATTGAATAGGGGTACTTATTTAAGGGTTTTATCAACCTTGATGTGTCCATGTGGAGAAAAATAGAGAAAACTGGGAGGATAGGAGGGTTTATTCTAAAGGAATCATGGCCATAGTGTTGCGGGCCATAATTTGCGATAGCATTTCATTTTTTATTCGTATACCGTGATTTTTAAATTCTTCTTCTTATTATTATTAGTATTCACAGCTTCTTTGAACTCTTTTACTGTTTATCAACATTCGCAGAAGAGAGACAAAGAAACAATAGAAGGCCTTAAGCATGGAATCAAAAGACTAGAGGCGCAGGTACATACTAAATCAACAACATTGATTCGTATGACGGGTGGTTCTGTTCATTAAGTTTATCCAGCACTTGGACTTTTTAACATGTGTCCAGTTTAACATCTAGGATAAGCTTTTGCTTTGCTACCGTTTAAATCATGGTAAAATATCAGTCTAGGGACATAGGATACTGCCATAGAGCTGCACCTGCATAGATTCTGTCTTCTTCTGATATGGAAATTAAAACAAAGCCTGACAGGTGGTAGACTTTGAAAAATCCATGAATGAAGTACGTCAACAGAAAGAGGAGAATACAGATCCCAGTGTACAAGTACAGAATCTTGGAAGTAGCATGTCATTTTCTCCCTCATCTGACCAACTAACAAAGGTTTGCTATTTCTTTTGAATCTCCTGGTAGCAAATGTTTTCTGGTGGCAATAAAATTATGAATATGTGCTAAACTTCATTGGTGCATGTCAGTTATCTTTTACCACGCCTTGTCCTTCTTGCTAACAGTAGAATAAGCGTTCCTTTTCCTTTTCTTGCTGTAATACTCCAGTTAGGAGTATCATGTTGATGTTTATGACAAATGGTCCGTACAAATGAAAGTTTATTCTATTCTTTTGGTGTAGCTTGCTGCTGAGAACAAGGACTTGAACTCTCAGATTGAAGCAGCAAGTACTTTAGTTGAGAGACTGATGACCGAAAATGCAGAGCTTGTTGAGAAGGTACAGAAACATTTTCTTGGGGTGATTTACTTTACTCTTGTCTTTCAGATGTAAGTTTGATTGGTAAAAGTACAATGTTCCTTAGATGAATGAGATGTTTATTGAGCTTCATGGGGGACAGACAAATCAGGGTCTTTCTTCGGTCAGTGCAACCGATTCAACAATTGCAGTGGCCGACATTAGTAGTACTCTTCCATTGTCCGAATCCAGCGAGATAATATCCCAGTCTGAGTCAGGGCATGGCACAGAGTCCATGGAGGATGTTCCTATCAAAGATGAGGGAGTCAGTGTTGTTTCAGAAATTGTTGCGATCACATCGGAGGCTAGGGAAGTGGAGTTGCAATCTGTAGAGGAGGCTATTCCATTATCAGACGCTCCTCTTATCGGTGCTCCTTTCCGATTTATATCATTTGTTGCTAACTATGTTAGTGGAGCTGATTTGGTCGAGAATAATTAGTAACATCATATTCATGGCGGAACCACGTGCTTTTTTGTTCGTGAGGAAGCTGTATATGTTGGATTAGAGATTAGAACGAATGCCCCCAGATTGGGACAGTTTATGTTCTTCTTTATACTGGCAAGCAACAGAGAGGCGGATTCCTCCCATTTTACATATATAGAGAAAGCAATTCGAACGTTGGCTGTCACAATTTCCCTTCGAGTAGTCATGTTAATAGGATGTTAATACTCCATTCGTCCACTTTATTCAACATATTTTTAGGATTTTGTGAGGATAAAAAAATTATCAAGCAAAAGTTTAATTATTATGATGTTCGGGAAAAAAAAAATTAATTATGGACGATTCGGAGGGATTATATTCGATGTCATAAAGAATTGGCAAATAGTACACGTTCAACCACTAATTTCTTTTTCTTCTTTTTTAAATACTTCAGCATTCGACCACTAATTTCCGTGACGTCGTGATTAACAAAATAATTTAATTATTAGTTTATGATTGAGTGATGCGCAGGTGTGACAAATTGAACAAAATAATATAGGGACATTTCTTTAAAAAAATCTAGGGACATTACATTTTTTATTTGGGTTCAATCAATTGGTTCTTGGTTCGTCTGATTTGACTCTGATAGTTTAACAGAAAACGTCGTGCATGTCTGCTCCTCGTTAGCCACGGCGTCGCCATGTGAGCAACAATTAACGGCAAAAAACACACGACCTATGAATCAGATGTTTTTTTAAAATAAAAAATAAAAATAGAGAGGTGCTCTCTTCGTTAAATAGGGACCTCTAAACATATTTTTGTTTAATTCTAAGGACGTGGAATTAAATATCCTAAAGAGTCCATATATGGTTGGTGATATGTTTGTAAGTATACGTGACTCGTCAAATACCATCGTCTTACTTTTTGACTTGGTCATTTTCCTTTGTTATTAATTACGTGTGACGCACATTGCTAAATATTCATTCATATATAATACAGTAATTAATTTGTAATATTATGAAGAATCGGTCAAGTGAGGAACATATATAAGCAGTTGTGGATGATTTGGACTGTAGGAATGAAATAGAAATAACTTAATTAACGGTATAATTTAAAATGGATGCTGATCGATCGATCATTTTCTTCCGAAAATAAAATTCAAATTTATTCTACTTCTCTAGAATTCGACTTTATATAAGTGGGACTCAATAATTCATGTCATGATTAATTAAGCTAGTGGCAATTGGAGTGGAATGGATGTTATCAGAAGGGAATATGATAAAACTTGGGGGAGCTAGCTAGATGATCAGTGTGATTAGGAAAATATTACAACTACTTTTGTTTTTCTTATCTAAATAAAGTTAAATAAAAGGAATGGGGCGTGACTCTATGCCCACGAAAGGAAATGACGGATCATCACTATCAAAATTAGCTAAAGGGATCAATTATACATGCATAATATAATTGCCACTTAATTATGTTTTTGATATATGCTTGCGTGTGAGACCATTTCCTTTTGGTCTATAAATAATGGATATTCCATATTGGGAGTATATATAGTAATAGAACTCTCTCTACGCTAATCGGCATTTCACATTATATCCTTTCCTTCCTTCCTTCCAACCTCGCTCGATCGGTATCCTCCTAACCTTCCATCTGCCTATTCTTCTTCTCTTTCCTAATCTTACATTATATTAATTGTGTATCATACTGTATTCCTAATGTGGTCGCATGCTTCGAATTCCTTCTGTGACTATATATTAATATAAATTAAATGTAAAAAGATAAAATGTGTTTTTCCTTAATTAGAGTCGACATACATAATAATTGAGAAAAATGTGATTTCGGCTGGGAAAGTACGAGGCAGGTTCGGGGGGTATATAATATATATACTGAAGTTGACTTATATATCGGAAGGAATATAATAATTAAAGTCAATTTATATATATATATATATATATTGTGGGGGTGGGGGCATGTGATTGATTTTCCTGAGAAAATGCTTGCGTCTCGTCTGGTCTGGAATATATCAAAGCAAATTAACGCAACATCTGACGAGTTTATATTCACCGCGTACATAATTAATACCCTTCCATCCTTATTTTAATTCACATCTAAATTGATTAAAAAAAACGATAATTTTTTTTCATAATTTTTAACGTCTTAATCATTGGACCACATTTCGATTGGCATAAAAAAACAATAATTAATTATACAATTATACACTCTACAATCTCTCTCGCTGTCTAAATGTATAATATGTGTGCGTAGTTAATTTTAATCCATTTAGTTAGCTACTCATATTATATATCTAACCATACAAAATAATATATAAGTATAAATATTATTTTTTTCATCTATTAATATATTCTTTTTTTTCATACATTAAAAAATATTTCTTTTTTAATTAATATCAATAAATATATACTTTTTCTAAATTTATTTAAATAAATTTAAAAAATATGTATTAACAGACGGATGAGGATAAACAGTGGTGGGTACAATATCATTCATGGATGTATCCTGCACTAGCTAGCTAGTTTCTTTATTTAAGATTACAACCATATATCCATGAGTGCAGTATGTATCTTTCTTCCAATTAAGGCTAGCTAGCTCATACTTACATTTGCTCTTCGACGATATAATCGGAAAATAATCTAACTTATTAATTTCAATCAATGTTCTTCTTCTGTTCGAGTACTCGATCGGTCTCTCAATTAATTTCTTGAGATATTTGTTGTGATGACTTAGCAATGCAATTTTTTGAGGTTAATATAGACTAGCAGTAGTCTTCTACCCGATAATTATTAATTAAGACCAAGTCAATTACAGAAAATAGTAGCTGGTAGTAATAAATATTTGATCAAAAGCGTGTGACCCAAATACTAATTTTAATACAGGTAGCTGGAAAGTTCAAGGAAATGGAGTAGAATAAATTAGGAATAGTTATATATATATACTGACATAGTATATAGTAGTAATATTAATCCAAATGAAAGGATATTTCCATAAGGTTTCCTTTGTATATGGAGTAGTACGTCGAGAATATGAAAGGAATATATATAGCAAGTAACATAAGTAATTGAAACGGCATAATAAAATAGATCGAGGAGGAGTAGTCTCTCACTCACTCACTCTCTATATATGACATGATCAATTTATTATTTACTAGTATAATTAGTTTGGAAAAAGGAAGATGGTTCGTGCAGCTAGCGCCCGGCAGTTACTTGGTTAATTAATTTGTGTTCTTAATTATGTCACAGCAGGCGGTAAGTCGTGCTGATCCTCTTCTTCCTAGTAATTGCAATTGTAAGCATAATCATATGATCGGGACAATGGTGAAAAGGATCGTTGACGTTTTGATATTGTTGCTTCTAACGGTTTTTCCTCCAAAGGCGGCCGCATCCAAGGAGGACAAGGAGAATATTACTACTACTAGTCGTCCTAGTATATCATTACAAGGAGGAGGAGGAGGAGCAAGTACTGACTCAGACTGTTTGAGCTGGAGGTTTGGAGTCGAGACCAACAATGTGCGCTCGTGGCGCACGGTCCCCTCATGGTGCCTCCTGTACGTGGAGGATTACATGACGGTATCAGGCCAGTACGAAGCCGACCTCCGCTTGATCGTCGATCAGATTTCCACTTACGTCGATGCGATCCTTCCCCAGCTTCAACAAGACGGCTTCGACGCCTTCATCTTGGACATCGACGATACCTGCCTCTCCAATCTCTGCTACTACAAAACCAAAAGATTCGGGTCCGTCGTCGTATATATAATTGATTATATATATATATATATACTTCTTAATTTCTCTCTGAATTGATTGGCAATTTTCGATATATCTCGTGTTGTTAATATGTATGTATGTATAGGTGTGATCCTTTCGATCCTGTTGCATTCAAGGCATGGGCACTCAAGGGGGTCCTGCCCAGCAATTCCTCAAGTCTTGGGGCTTTTTCGCAAGCTGGTTGCCTCCGGATTTAAAGTATTTCTAGTCACCGCAGGGATGAACTCACTTTCGGACAGGTGACCCTGGACAACTTACACCGTCAGGGATTCGTCGGCTACCATAGCCTCATCACGAGGTCTGTCACCTACAAAGGAAAGAGCGCTATCTTCTTCAAGTCTCAAGTCCGAAACCAATTAATCGGACAAGGTTACACCATTTGGGGCAACGTCGGAGATCAGTGGAGTGACCTGCAAGGAGAGTCTTTAGGAAACAGGACTTTCAAAATCCCAAATCCCATGTATTTTGTTCCCTAGAAGCTAAGCTGAGCTTAATTAATACTACCTAGTATTAATTACAATTAATTGCATTGCACGCTTCTTCAATCTTCAAACAGTTATTCCATATCCACATCTTACTACGTACTGTATGTATGAAGCAACAATTAAATCACATGTGAATGAAAAAATAAATTATGCTACTACTGTACTTATATATAAAAAATGGAGTTTAAACCTTTAAAGTTATTGGGCTTTACTTAATAAAAAAAGGGCCCCAATTTGCAACATGAGCACGTTGGGCTGAATGAGGCCGAAGAAAAGGGAAAAAAAGGTAATTAAAGAGAAAAATATTGTTAATGAGTGTGTTGTTGTTGTGTTGTGTGCTCCTTGGACGACCAGACATAATTAGAATGCTTAGCCACATCTCCGTTGCTTCTTCACTGTAAGTCCTTTTGTCTCTCTCTAATCCACCATTGTTTGTCTTCTTCAATTACTCATTTGTCTGTCAATTTTTTTTTTGTAGATGGACGAATTTATCCTCACCGTATACCAGCTGCTGCTCCAACTTTCAAGTTTCTAATAATCACTTGCTCTTTCCTCAACCTGGGCTTTCACGAGGTCAGTCTCTATTTATTTACTGTACCGAAATCAAATGTGCGAGTATCTTCTCCTCACTTTACTGTAATTTACTCTCTCTGTCTGTTTTTTTCAAGGCACGAGGAAGCTTAAACTCTCCCAATTCCCAGGCTAGCTTCTGGGAATCCATCAGATCTGGGTAACATATACAATTGCTTTCGTGTTCTTTGTATCTTTGATTTGATATGCATGCGACAGTATTTATTTTAATCACTTACTATTAGCTTAGCTGTTAGTTAGCACACATGGACATGGTTAGGCAATTATACGGCATGGAATTCAAATGTTGTTTTTGTATTTGTTGGTTTTGGAACTTGTCAAAGGTTCATTGTGCTTCAGCCACAAGTTGCCCTTCAATCCATCTCAGTATAATTCCTTGTTCGTTGCTTGCTAGCAGACAACCTCTCCACTCAACTAGCTACATTAATACTAACAATCCTCTAACTTTCTCATTGCTTTATTTATTTCTCACCCGTGCTGGTACTTGTTACAGATTTTCAAAGACACACACAACACAGGTGAGCGAACCTCCTTCCATTCTCGAAGAGGAAGAACCACAGCCTGATGAGTTTGTTCTTGTTGAAAATGCCCAGCCTGATGGGGAACTTGAACGGATAATATTCTCTACCGGTGGAGTTGTTGATGTGTACGATCTTGAAGCATTGTGTGATAAGGTAACACTTTATTACATACCTTATACTCGAAAGGTTCGACCATAATAATTTTGTGAGATTCATTCCCCGGTATTTATGAAATTGATAGGTAGGTTGGCCTCGGAGGCCTCTGTCGAAAATGGCTGCTGCTTTGAAAAATAGCTACATGGTCGCCACTTTATACTCCATCAAGACTTCACCTGGATCAGGTACTTGCATCATTCTATTTGTCATGCGGCCATTTCATTGTAAATGGTACTACCGAGTTATATTGACACCTTTTTTACATGTAATTCCATTTTATGACTATCTTAGTGTACTTGGAGAAGTTATTTGACAGAAGGGGATGACAAGAAGAAGCTAATTGGCATGGCTCGTGCAACATCAGATCATGCTTTCAATGCTACTATTTGGGATGTTCTTGTGGATCCGAGTTATCAGGTATCGTTTATGCAAGTTTTTATACTCTAGTTTGGTTGAAAATATTTAGTTGTAGTCGTTTATCAGAAGTCTTGAATATGTTGATTCAGGGTCGAGGTTTTGGTAAGGCGCTGGTTGAAAAGCTTATCAGGGCTCTGCTTCCAAAGAGATATCGGCAATATACATTATTCGCTGATAGTCAAGGTACATAACAGAAGCCACAAATTAGATCACATTCTCATCTCTAGTGAAGTGAGTCTGATGTTGTTAGCTTTTTTTTCATTGCAGTTGTGGAGTTCTATCAGAATTTAGGTTTTGAATCTGACCCGGAAGGTATCAAAGGAATGTTTTGGTATCCAAAGAGTTAGTTCATTCCTTGGGGTCGACAAGTGGTGTGGTGTGGTGTGATGAGTTTGTAAATTTACAGATTTCATGTCAATGCCTATGTATAATGTGAAAAATGTAATGATTTAGTAGGTTGTGTGTTTATGCTCCCCAAAGCCTGATATGATCACACATAACACATTGTCATTCTGATGATCCTTTGATCGATTACCAAGTGAATTATATGAATCTATCTAGTCTAGTACGGAGTAGTATTTTTTATTTCCATTCCATTCTGCAAACTGTTTTCGTTCCTGAAAATTATCTTTCCGTAATAAGCGGTCCTCTTGATGTTTAACCAGAAGTCCGATACTACTACATATGTTTTGCCTTTCAAAAAAAACAAAAACGTTTTCCATGGACACGCCGACGTGGCAGTGACCACTGACGAGAAAAGAAAGAATGAGAAAGGAGTCCATAGTTTTGGGCTCTTTGGATTGAAAAGACAAAACAATGTGCGATTTTACTTTAACAAGGCCGGCCAGCCCACCGAAACATTTTACAATACATTATTCATTATTATATCTTTTTTTTTTTCTTGAATAAAATAAAATTACAGCTATTTAGATTTAATTAAAGTAAATAAATAAATAAAGATTTACTGATTGATTATTGCTCTAATAATCTTTTACGAGGAGAGGAGAGGATGATGATCAATTCAATTCAATAGATCCCACCAAATAAATTAATTAATTATCCAAAAATAAAATAAAATAGAAGACGCAGAAGGAGAGCAGCAGGGGTTTGAAGATTCCGCATTCCTCGTCCATTGGTCCTCCCTCCCTAGCTGCTTCCCTCTGTCGGGTAATTTACTTTTAGGGTTCGAATAATCGAATTCTGTCGTATGTGCTTGATCACAATTTCGCTCTACTGTTTTTGAGTTTTTTTATTTTGAATTTGAAATATTTGGATTTTGATTTGTTGGACAGTAGATTGAGCAATTTACTCTCTCTTCTTTTTTTTTTTTTTCCATTTCTTTCCTGCTGCAGATTGGCGCAATTTGATTTTGACTACAGGCAGGCAGGTGTATTTGTGCTTATTGATTTCATACGTAAGCTTAGTTCAAGGAGGAGGAGTTCTGCTTAAAGAAGCGAGGATTTTTTTTGGCTTGTAAATAGTAGACGCAAAATGCTGTTTAGATTCAACCAGGTCCCCTTGTTAGTGTCTTTTTGTTGGTGTTTGTCGCTTGTGCTACAACAGTACTATCTGAAACTGATGTTTCTCAAAGGGTGAGGGCTGCACCACACAAAAAAACCGGTAACATAGAGACTGCAGAAAGTTTTGGAGGAGATGGAGTTGAAGGTGTTGTTTACAACAGGGTTTCTGTTTCTACTGTTGCGTTGTTTATGTTGGCAATGGCCGCAGCCACAGGTCTAGGTGCAGTTCCGTTCTTTTTTGTAGAGCTTGATCCTCAGTGGGCTGGAATATGCAATGGAATGGCTGCTGGTGTCATGTGGCTGCAAGCTTTGATCTGTTCAAGGAAGGCCAGAAACATGGCTCCGGTAACTGGGTTGTATTTGGGATTTTGTCCGGTGCACTCTTCATTTTGCTATGTAAGAAGGTAATGGCCGCGGGGCTTCTTTTCCTATTATCAAGGCTGACTTTGATCGCTTTTTTAACTTATGTTGACTTGCTGATGCTATTGACCTCCAGTTTCTTGAACAATTTGGGGAAGTAAGCATGTTGGACATAAAAGGCGCAGAAGCAACAAAGTTGTTCTTGTTATTGGAATTATGACTCTTCATTCATTTGGAGAGGGATCTGGTGTTGGAGTTTCTTTTGCGGGCTCAAAAGGTTTTACTCAGGGCCTTTTGGTTACTTTGGCTATAGCTGTGCATAACATACCAGAGGGATTAGCTGTGAGTATGGTGCTTGCTTCAAGAGGTGTATCTCCACAGAATGCTATGCTGTGGAGCATTATTACGTCATTACCTCAGGTAACATATTCTGTATAATGATTTCTTTGAGTGTGCGTGCTTACCGCCCATACTTTAGCTGTCTCACAATTTTGTCAGTGTCTGTATGTTAAAATTATTAGCTGAGGAAAAGGGGAGAGAGAGATCTTGATTCCTAAAATAAGTATGGAAAAAATGTGTTTGTATTACTTGCCTGGGGAGGAATATATGTTTAATTTCACTCGTCTAAATAAATTAAAACAACTTTCTTATTTCTTTCAGCCATTGTAGCAGTTCCTTCATTCATTTGTGCTGATGCATTTAATAAGTTCCTTCCTTTCTGCACTGGCTTTGCTGCTGGTGTATGATATGGATGGTTGTTGCTGAGGTACTTCCAGATGCATTCAAGGTAATTCCTTTTCCTCGATACTTGCAACCTGGTTGATATTTTCGACGTGGTTGTGGACATGTACATATCTCGAATTTTAGCTTCAATTTCTGCTTCCTAACACTCTTTTTACTCCATCATGCTTGGAGGGCTAGTTGTATTATTCTTGTTGCTGCTTATATCATGTGACTGGCTAAGCTTTTCTTTTCCATCTTTGATCTCGTCTTAAACACACATTAGCAAACTTGAGGTCCAAAGATTTTTACTTGAATCATCTAGACAGTTTTTGATTAACTTATCACTTTGCCTTGATGTTGTCTTTCTCTGTAACAGGAAGCCTCGCCATCTCATGTGGCATCTGCAGCCACTCTTCTGTGGCCTTTATGAAGGTCTCAGCACTGTTTTTCAGAACTTCAGCCATGATTACAAGTAGGGACCTTTGACCTGGCGGCTATATCACACTTGATATTGTTTTTATTCCTTTGCTCACAAAATTGTAACCTCGCTGATTTGTCTTTCACTTGCGAGTAAAATAATTTCTGTAGATTGTAGATTATAATTTTATTACTTCTGTTACTCCCAGCCAAATCATTCTCCTTTGTTCATTTGCTTCAATCAATATGGAGTATGCTTGTGGCAGAGTTTGATCCATTGTTTGTATTTTATTGCAGTTCAGAAGATGCGTCTGGGTTCTTCGTTTCATTGCTTTTTGGTCTGGGGCCATTGCTTGGAGGCATTATTCTGATTGCGTTTGGTCTTGCCTTCCAACTTCAACATAGCATCCTTATGGGCGCTGCTTCAGGCATTGCATTTGTGCTCGCAGCTTGGCGACCATTGCAGCTTCTTGTTTCTTTAAAGATGGGATTCATTCCACTGGTGCTGTTGCTTTCTGCAGGAGCTTCCTTTGTCCACGTTTTAAGCTCGAGTGTTTTGAACGTTGTCGGTCGGAAAAGAGCTTTGGCTAATGACTTGCCCACTGCCAATGGGTTTCCGCTCAGCGTCCTGACGCTGCAGTCTTTCTTATCATGTGGTGCAGTCGCCTTCCACGCCCTGGCGGAGGGGCTGGCATTGGGAGTGGCTGCACCCAAGGCCTACGGGCTAGGCCAGCACATGGTCCTTCCGGTCTCTCTGCACGGCCTTCCTCGAGGTGCGGCCGTGGCCAGCTGTATTCTGGGAGCCACCGAGAGTTGGCAGGGGTCCCTTGCAGCGGCTGCGCTGATCGGGTTCGTGGGGCCCACATCTGCGATTGGGGCGATACTTGCGGGGATCGACTACAGCGGGCTTGACCACGTGATGGTGTTTGCATGTGGGGGATTACTCCCTGGCTTTGGGAGGGTGGTCGGGAGAGCGATGAAGCTGGATAAGCGTAAAAGCAGCTGTGGGGTCATGCTAGGAATGGGGTTTGCTGCTCTGTGTCTAACGTGCACCAAACTGGTTTGCTTGCATACACCCTACTGCAACTCTGCTCCGGAGGCTGTCAGATAGATTGTTAAAGCCAACTAGCCAAGCCTGTGTTTTTCTTGTCATCTACACTTACAAGTATATGCTATCATTAGTAATAGTTGTGTCAATTTGTCCATGTGCCTCGCCTCAGCTTCTTCTCTAGTTTTATAGGAAAAAAGGAAATATACACAAGCATGTAGGGTAGACTGTGACTAGAAGAAGTTTGGTCGATTAAGAGGGAGGTTCTGTAATGTACACTACTGATCTCTGTCTTTTGAGATGGCTACGGAACTCTAATAATGAATTTGAATTTTGAGTTTCATTATAGAGCAACTACCAGAAATGTTGTTTTGTTGTCAAGAATATGCGTAGCTCAGGTATCCAATACGTCATTTATAGAAAGAAAATCATTTGCA
>NW_027266826.1:0-50080 GCF_046630445.1 Rutidosis leptorrhynchoides
AACAGCTCCCACCTTATCGCAAAAAATCGACTGAATGGAGAAAATTAACCAGAATTACAGTTTCAATCCAAAGTGTTATGAATTCGATCCGTAAGAATAATCTCCCCAATAGAAATTAAGTAATTAACTAGAAATGAAATATACAGTAGTACTTCTGAGCTCCCAATGAAAACTTTTATTAGGATTAATTTAAATAACTCAGTTTAGCATTATTTTTGAGGTTCAGTAATTGTTTCATTAAAAACCTAAGGCATACTCCATCTGGTCTATTTCAAATGTCGCATAATGTAAGTTGCAAAATTTAAGATAATAAATACTGATTGAAAACGTTACATATATGTTCATTATTTATTATTCTAAAATCATAAATATTTATATAAATAGAGTAACTATTGAAATTAATATAATGATGAAACTAAAAATAATAACTCAAATATGTATGAATTTCATTAATTAGCATTATTTTTGCGATTCATTAATTGTTTCATTAAAAACCTAGCGGCATACTCCATCCGGTCTATTTCAGATGTCGCATAATGTAAGTTGCAAAACTTAAAATAATAATTACTGATTGAAAAAGTTACATATGTGTTCATTATTTATTATTCTAAAATCATAAATATTTATGTAAATAAAGTTATTGAAATTAATATAAGGATGAAATTAAAAATAATAACTCAGATATATATGAATTTCATAAAACGACATTTAAAATGAACTAAAGCACATTTTATATGCGACATTTGTAATGGACAAGAAAGGAGTAAAAACCAAAAATTTAGGAGTTAAAAGACTACTCACCGCATTGTTATATGCTGCCTTGATCAGAACAAGAACCTGCACAAGGTCCTTAACCACTTTTCCGAACTCTCCAACCTCATTTGTTTTAGATTCCATAGTTTTTCCAGCGTCTCTTTCTCCTCTTTCAACAATTGAATGTCCCTGCGAAGCTTCTGTTCAAAATATTAGTAAAATCAAGTCTGACTAAAATAATTTTCAAAAAGTAAAATCCATAATAGGGACATCTAAAATGAGATGGAATGAGTATACACCTTTAGAACAACACCATTAGATCTCTTCCTCCTCTGACCGTTAACACGCTTGACGGCGCTGGTTGAAGCGGACTCAGGACGAGGAGAGCCCATTTCGGAGGGAATGTTGTTGAGTTTTAGTTGACCTAGAAGAGTGACGGCTCGGCTCCCAGCTCCGTCGTTGCCGACTTTTAGGTCCTGAAGAACCTGACGTAGCTGCTTAATTAGCTCCTCATTGCTATTAATCACGCTTATGACATCTTTCAGGTCCCCCGATAGAGACTCGACATTTCTTTTGAGCGTCTCGTTGGCATTTTGTATTTCATCCTTGGCGGTTTCAAGGTACTAAAGAAAAACAAATACGGGTAAGAGACGATACAATTTCCATATTAGTCACACACACGACACACTGGCATTAAAGAGATCCAATCATTTGCAAACTAAGGCAAACAAAATATTACGAACGTATTGCTAGGAAAGATTTTTCAGATCGGACTCGATCCGTCCAAAAAATAATACAAACATAAATCATATGAAAAATCCATACCCACAACTATTAAAAGTAGGTAAACGGAAAGCATATGTACTGAAACGAATTCACTTTTCGTGTACTCATTTAACTCATCAGATAAAATTTATTAATGCTATCAGTAGCACACATATTTTTTTATCGATGAGTTCAATGAGTTCACAGAAAATTGAGTTCAAAAATCAGATCATAATGGAATGAGAGGTATTATAAAATTCAAAGGATTGCCTTGAGATCAGATGCAATGGATATGTTGGCAGCTTTCTTCCCCTTTTGTGCTCGCTTTCCGGTAGAACTAATGCTTGAGCTAGACTCTGCAGACTTTCCCTTAGAGGATCTCGACTTCGTCATGATGTCTGTTTGTTTGTTTTTGGATTGGGAGCTCTCTACTCTGCTCTCTATCTAGCAGTACTGCTTTCTGCTAACAAATCAAAGATCAAAAGTTTATCATCAAAAAAAAAAATTAAAGATCAAAAGTCACTTCAAAAAGAAAGACTGACAATGAAAAAAATCAGGAAGCCAATAAATGAAGTAAAATAAATTTGGTTAAATTAAAATGAGAATACACTCTGGGATAGATTCAGAGCTTGTGGATATTGGGACAACCAAGAAATTGAAGAGAAACAAATGATATGCCAAGACTTTGAGGGTTATAATTAGGGAATAATGAAGATTAGTCCCTATGTTTTTGCAATTTGCCGGAATAAGCACTAATAAAATACGTACAACGGTCCTAGTGGACCCCGCCTTACTTTTAACAAAGCCCACATCTCAACGTACATCACGGGTAATCTATTCTTATACAATTATGTATACAAAATTTTACGTAACAATTTATATATTAATAAGTATATCAATTTTTAATTTTATTTCAATTTACATGACGAATAATAACATAACATGTAAATTATTACGTCATAATTTATATACATAATTTAATAAGAATAACATTTTTCAGTACATGAGCAGCGATATTTCAATGTGAATACTAAATAATATTAGTACGTACTAGTATTTTGACAAATATAACAATATTATAAATTTTACTTCCGAATTTCGCCACATAATATATTTTAAATACTCCAATATCCCATAGTCTCTCCTCATCCTCTCATTTTCTCTTCTCGCTATTTTCATCATGTGCTTTTAATGGTAAATTAATATATTGAAAATGTTAATTTATTTTCATAATATTTATTCACAATTAGAAAATGCCATGCTTTTTAAGAGGACAGGAGTATAATTACATATTGATAAATATACGTTCATTTTTGGGAGGAATTATAATGAAACTTCGGATTTGAGTCTCCCATATTGACAAGTCATTTTTATTAGTATTGTAAATAAAGAGCTATGCCCTTTGGTGAAGCTAAAGGGAAAAAGTTCCAATATTTGATTATTTTTTATTTTATCTTTTACTTTTTAACTTTTGCATAGGGTGTGTCCTTTGTTGACCTTCTTTTGAGTGGAGCCCGCCTCTTTTGTTTTTTTTATGCCTTTTTTTTTATTCAATTAACGATCCAAAAGAGCAATTGAGTACCACGAAGATGGCAATCGACCGTTCCCATTTGATCTAAGATTAGCTAAGGAATGGACTAGTCGATTGTTACTTCTAGAAGTGTACGTAAAAATACATGATACAAAGTTCCGAGCTAACTGTTTAACCTTACAAATAATATCATGGCAGGACAAAAAACAAGTACCACTCCTATTGAGTTCGTTAATGATCAAAAGGGAATCCGATTCAATGATAAGTCTTTCAAATCCAGCTGATAGAGCAGCAGAGATGCCTTGGAGGATGGCTGCAGCTTCTGCAAGTGGTATATCCGGAATGCCATCTTAAAGACTATATTGGCAGCAAATCACTGAAGCATTGTGGTCTCTAATAACACTACCAAGACCCCATTTGTCTAAGTGGGCATATACTGCAGCATCACAATTAAGTTTGAAGGTGCCTTCTGGAGGGCGAATCCAGTGCCTATTGGAGCTCTGCCTGTGACCAAACTGGTTTTGTTGAGACGAAACCTGGATTAAGTCAATAATGCAGTTCCTGGCAGCAAGCACAGTCACACAAGGTAGGTTACAAATCAGTTCTTTCCAGGCCTTGTTTCTATTTTTCCAAATAAGCCACAGGATTGCATTAAAGATCTGCCATTTCCCATTCTCAATCGACTTATAAACTCTGAAGTACCAAGTGAAAAAATCTACATTTTTCCAAGCTTGAACATTCATATTAGGGAGAAATAGTTGCCATACTTTTTGGGACCAAGGACAGTCAATGAACAAATGAGCTTGGTTTTCCCTAGCTGAGCCACAAACAGGACATTCTAAAACACATGTAATACCTCTTTTACCTAAGTTGTCACGTGTGGCAAGGCTTTGATGCCCGACACGCCAAAGGAACAATTTGATTTTGGGAGGCACATCTAGTTTCCAAATCAGATTCCAGAAGAGTGGAAAGGGATTTCTTACAGTGTTTTGTTGAAGTCCTTCCAGCGCAACGAAATAAGCACTACAAACTGAGAAAACATTGTCTTTGGATCCGCTCCAAGCGAAGAGGTCAGACCCTGTAGCCCTTATAGGCACTAGTGAAATCCGATGTGCCAAATGGTTGCCCAGAATTGATCTCAAAAGCGGTAAGTTCCAGGTCCTCCCTTCTTCCAGTAGTTGAGAAATTTTTCTAATTCCTCTTTCTTGGAGTGCTTCAAAGTGCCGAGAAGATAGGTTGAAATTGTGGAGCCAGTTGTCTTCTCTGATACGGATCGAATCACCGTTAGCAATTCTCCATATACTGCCTTTAAGGAGAGTTTCTCTTCCATCTAAGATGCTTCTCCAGACAAGGGAGGGGTTATTCCCTAGGTTGGCTTCCAAAAAAGTTGAGAAAGGAAAATATTTGGCTTTTAGGGACCTGGACAGTAGAGAGTCGGGGTTTTGGATGATTCTCCATCCTTGTTTAGCGAGCATCGCACAATTGAACGCGGTTAGATTGTGGAAGCTTAATCCCCCATTTCTTTTTGCGCCAGCCATAGTGTCCCAATTGACCCATCTGATCTTCTCTGAACCTTTCCACCAAAAACAGCGAATAGCCTTCTCAATATCCTTCAATACAGCTACTGGGATACAGAAGCACCCCATAGCATATGTGGGGATAGCTTGGATAATTGCTTTAATGAGGACTTCCTTTCCAGCGTTAGAGAGAAAACTGGTCAACCACGAGTGCAATCTCTTCCAAACTTTTTCCGCAATGTGCTTGAAGTTCATGACTTTTGAGCTGCCCACTAGGAGAGGGAGACCGAGATATCTATCATGAGTTAACACTTCATTAATACCCAGGTAGTCTTTTATGTTCCTTCTTGTAAGTCTATCTGTATTGGGACTGAAATAAATTCCAGATTTCTGAAGGTTAATGGATTGACCCGAAGCTGCTTCGTAGGTGACAAAGACCTCCTTAAGTGTTTCTATTTCCGGTTGGGATGCTTTAATGAAGAAGAGACTGTCGTCGGCGAAGAGGAGATGATTAATCATTGGGCTGGTGCGGGATATGCTGCATCCGGAAATCTTACCAGTTGAGCCTGCTTTAGCTAGAAGAGACGAGAGCCCTTCAGAACAAAGGATGAACAAGAAGGGAGAAAGGGGGTCCCCTTGCCGTAGGCCTCTTTCTGGTATAATGGTTTCGCAGGGGTGGTTATTAATCAAAACCGAGAAGGAGACTGAAGATACACATTTCATTATCCAATCAGTCCAGACGCCCGAGAAACTCAGTCTCAACATTAATGCTCTAAGATAAGACCATTCGACACGATCAAAGGCCTTAGACATATCTGTTTTTAGAGCGCACCAGCCTGTGTTCCCAGCCTTATTTTTTATGGCATGCGTCAATTCGTAAGCTAACACCACATTGTTAGAGATAAGTCGGCCAGGCAGGAATGCCAATTGGAAAGGCGAGATAATACCTGGGAGAACTTTTTTAAGTCGAGAGGCCAGGACTTTAGCAGCTAGCTTGTAGAGCAGGTTACAGAGGCTAATAGGGCGATATTGAGACAGAGATTCCGGAACCTTCGTCTTTGGGATGAGAATAAGATGAGTGTGATTGAAGTCAGGGGGTGTCACCTCCAGTAAGAAAATCATTGATTGCCCTAGTAACTTCAGTCTTGATTTGAGACCAGTGGTTTTTGAAGAAGCCTGCGGATAAACCGTCTGGACCTGGGGCTTTGTTGGAATGAGTGGTCTTTAGTGCCTCGGAGACTTCCTCCACGCTAATCTCTTCGAAAAGGATCAGATTGTCTTCAGGGGAGACTCTACTATCAATGCAGTCCAGAATGGCAGAGAAGTCGAAGGGGTTTTGGGAGGTGAAAAGGTCTTTGAAGAAACCATTGACATTATCCGCTATTGACTTGAGGTCTAAAATCCAGTGGCCTTCGTTATCTTTAACCCTTTCAATGTTGTTTTTTTTCCTCCTATTAGATGCAGCATAGTGGAAGAATTTAGTGTTACGGTCTCCCTTACCGATCCAATGAACTTTTGCTCTCTGCCTCCAGTAGTCATCTTCCATCTGGTTGAGAGTTTTAATTTCGCTATGTAATGAGGCCGCTCGTACTCGGTCAGTGGACGATTGCAGAGCATGGGGGAGTATGTTTAACAAAGCTTGCTTTTGTTTAATTTGATGTGCAAAGTTCATTGGATGATTTTGCCGCCACTGCTTCAAAGAGCATCTAACTGATTCTAATTTAGCCCAACACTCCCTAAGATTAGAGGCTTGAGGAGTTTCATTCCAAGTAGCATTTATAGTGTCCACACAATCCTGATCTTTGCCCCAGCCATTATTATAACGGAAGAAGAATTTACCTTTCGGACCAGGTAAGCTTGACAGATGGACCAAAATAGGGGAATGGTCCGATTGGAAGACTTGAATGTGTTGAGTGACCGCCAAAGGGAACAGTCTCGCCCATCTGCTGTCGGCAAGGGCTCGATCTAATCTTGCTTGTATATAGATTTCAGAGCCTCTTGTACTACGCCAAGTGAAGGGATTACCTGAAAGTGAAAATATTGAATCCCGCTTCTTTGATGAAGAGATTTTTGAGTTGCCAGAGGTGCTTCAGAAATTCCTTCATAACGTAGGAGGGCGTCTTCCTGGTTGCGAAAATCTTCCCTGCAAGCTCGAGGGAGGACCCATTATCTGCTGAGAAATTGTACTCATCCAGCACCAAGGAGTCGAGCTCTTTTGAGGATGGGTTAAGGCACAGTCGGCTATTCATAGTCGAAAAAGCTTTTACGCTTTTAAGGAAATTGTGATTATTAGGTGGGTAATTAAATGCGGGTAGTTTTAAATGCCACAGAGACAGGTATAATCGAAGTTAAGACCGCCTCTTTTGTTTTGGTAAATCAATTTTCAGGTCATTCATGTGTTGATTTTGGGGCGTGCATGTTTCTTTGACAATATAACAATATATTTAATTTATTATTACTTGTATCATAATATATTATTTTTTAAATTTTTATTTCATTCAAATAAATACGTAGTTAATAAAAATTATTGATTATAAATACATATTAATTAAATGAATTTAAAAGTTTAAAATATCATATATTTTATAAAAAACAGAAATAAAATATTAGTTCTATAACTATTGTATTTAAAAATTTATTACCTGTGTTTACTATTTAGGCAGAATGCCGTCACCCATTTTTACTAAGAAACTGAAAGAAACGGAAGAAAGAGGGGAAAGAATAGAATAGTGATAGTTATTCTAAAGAAAAAGAAAAAGTGAATAAATTTTCATTTTGTGCATTTATAAATTGTCAACCGTTGATCTGTACAAATGGGTGAAGATTAAAAAAGAAAGCTATTCTTGATCAAATTCAGCAATGTATATTAAGCTCTTGATAAACTGTGCGAGTTAAAAGAATTTAAATTCGTCCCTTCTCTAGAATAATTCTCTCATTTATGTTGTTTTTGTATTTATGCTTGTGTCATCACTTCAACTACAGTATCTTTTTTGGGACATATACTACCTTAATGTCGTCAAACAAAATCTAACTAAACTCAATAGCATTAAAGTTGAGCCGTGGACCCCACTTAGGGAAGTCAAATTAAGGGGGCGGGGTGGGGGAATGGGAAGAAAAGAGAATAGGAAAAGCAAAATCCATTTCTGTCGAAAGGTTATTTTCAAAGAAAAAAAAAATTAGTTTAGGCATTTTAGAACTCTTTTCTATACAATTTTTTTCTTTGATTATATTACGATAATCTGAATTGTCCGACTCGATCTCTCAGTAAAAGGAGGAAGTACTCTCCATTTAGGTCAATCCTCGGTTTAAATTAAGGACCGAAAATAAAGCCTCGGTTTTTCTTTTTAGTTTTAAAAAAGAAAATCAAGAGGTTATGATTAGAAGACAAAAATAGTATAGTAGCTAACTAATTACAACTTGCACAAATACTAGTAATTTCAAAAAGAGAGGTGGTTGGTCGGTCGTGTCTGGAGCTATATATGAATGAAATTAAGTGGGCAAATCGTAGCAATTAGCATACGATAATAGGGTCAAAAGGAAATGGTGGACGCAATTACCTGCTTTTCCTCTTTTTGTCCCCCCCGTCTCGTATAAATGGCCGTTTTCCATGTATTTTTTAAGAAAAATAATTAAAGGAGAGATCACTTGAAAAAAATAACTCATTCACTTGTAATTTTCTCTAATGCGCCTCACGGGAAGCAAGCAATTGGTAATCCTCTTCCGTAAGGAGAAATTCTTAAATGAATATTACTTAATAGATCAATTTTAAATATTCAAATGAAATGTCTACATGTACAGTTGTGTAATATATGGTAAGTGAGGTGGGAATTTAATTATTTTCCATAATTAACCATTAATAAAAATGAAAATAATAATAATAAAATCTCTTCTACGTGCATCTCCCTTTTCTCTGTCAAATAAAATAGAAAACATCTCCCAAATACCGCCTGCCATGGAATCGGCCACCACCGTCAATCCCGAACCGACCGATCACCTCTTCCGGTATTAGGTATTAGGTTCGGATCCACAAATAATCCAAAATATTTGAAAATCGTGGGCAATAGATTCTGAGCTGAGAAGTTATTGATAATGAATTTCTGATTTTCTGTACAATATCGAATCCTATACGTAGACAAGACATGTACCATTAATATTGAACTAGTCAACATTTATATTAACATCATATAAATTACAGATTATTAAAAGAAGAAACTACATATTATGGAAAAAAATTAAAATTACAGTAAAAAGTAAGTTCAATAAATCTATCACTATACTTCAAAAAAATAAATCTATTATTTATATAAAAAAATTAAATTTTGTGCAACAATAATTTTGTTCATTTTTTTAAATTTTAGCGTAAATCTGTTGATTTATACGTTGGTTTCCACTGATTTCAAACAAATACAGTAAAATTTACTGTGAAAATCAAATTATGAGGAAGGGACATGCTATATGTGTCGTAAGATCTACACTTTATCTGTTTTTGTCGATGGGCAAAAATTTCCCTTCAGCTATACTCTGCTATAGCCGGAAGGTCCAAAATCGACAATCATTAAAATTTTGAAATTTTGACAGGTAGCATTTGTTATTTTTAAAATTTTT
Source organism: Rutidosis leptorrhynchoides (assembly GCF_046630445.1). Classification (NCBI taxonomy): domain Eukaryota; kingdom Viridiplantae; phylum Streptophyta; class Magnoliopsida; order Asterales; family Asteraceae; genus Rutidosis; species Rutidosis leptorrhynchoides. Next base: position 9,172 of record NW_027266826.1, read on the forward strand.
ATTTTATTTTTAAGATTTATTTGATTATAGTTTTTTTTAACATATTTTTTATTAAGAGTTCACTAATCCAACCTATAGAATAATATAAAATAAAAATATATTATATTTTAATATTTTGTAATAATATATTAAAATTATTATTAAAATATATCATAAAAAAGTTATACAACAAAAACGTTTTAATTGAAAAAAAAATTAATAAATATCACATATCAAATTATTAATGATATTTGATTTTAAATCCACTTGCTACTACTTCATACTACTTCCATCTCAAATACATGATATTTTTTATATGTATTTTAAGACGGTGGGAGAAGACTCAGTTAAGCACTAGATTTTACTGGGTCTCACAATCGTGTGTTCACCTACGACCTCCGATTAGGAGGTCATGACCAGACCTCTGTATTTCACAATACAACTAATTAAGTTAATAGTAAAAGAGTTTTTTTATGACAAATATAAATTAACAGTCACATTATGATTTGAAGAAGCAAAATACTAACATGAATAAAATAAATCTAATGATGTGGCCACCTTCATTATTTTAAATCCACCTGCTATAGCACGAGAGAAGTGTTTTCCTTTTTCGTTGAGCCTTCCCTACCGAACCGGTACATATTAGTCCCTATAAAAACATAAGAATGAGATCCATGGAAACCAAACAAGCAGACGGGAAGAGAAGGAGTTAATAATTCACGTTATAGTATTAGTATTGTTTATTACTCCATCGTCTATCTAAAACTAAGGATGACGTCATTTTAATGAGGCCGGTTTCGGGAAAAGGACATCATTTTCCCAGAACAAGCACAAAGTGCGTTTTTTATAGTATATATTAGCGCTAGCAGTTTTTTCTCTCCTTTTCTTTTAATTTCATTTATTTATTTGTACATAATTAAATTGTTTCATTTATATAATTAAGTTGACTTGATTTTTTTTGCACTCCTATGTTTTCTCAGTCGAACTCATCAGCAAGAATGTTGAGAGCTGGAATCAGTCGATTGAAGCTAGACGTTGTAAAAGACCATAGATGTAATGAGAAGATCAGTCAGAGATGAGGAAACAACTGGACGAGATAAAGAGCGATTGCGAATTTATCAAAAACGAAGCTGATGAGATTACCCTAATCAGCCAAATGACTCAACAACGTCTCGATCTTATTTTCCTCATTTTAGATGCTCGTAAAATTAAGACTTTAATAAAGCTAACATCCTCGCTCGCTCCTCAGATGCTATTGGATAATACTACCTCCATCCCAAATTAAATGTAAATGATGTAAATACTTACATCTAATTTGGGACGGACGTTCTTGAAATCGTATTTGGCGCTTGCTAGTTGAAGTCTCGAAGACAAGCTCGGGACAAGACTGATTTGGGCTGAAGAAGTGGAGTTGGACCGAGACAGGAAAAGGTTGTGGATGGCCCAAAGAAGCAAAACTAGCTTTTGATCGACCAAACATTGCAGCTCCTTCAACCTTTACTCAATTCTTCTTCGTCAATACAAGCGTCAAATACAATTTCAACGGACGTAGTAATAATTATAATAATCAAAACGGAAATGAATAATCAATGTAAGCTTTTAAAAATAAATAAAGCTTTCGTGTTCTTTTTGTATCTATGGTATTAGTAATGATGAAATGATGATGATGTTGTTTTGCAATTTGTCTTTTGCGTTCAATTCTCTGTTTTCGTACTTACCGTCCTCTGTTTCCAGTTGTTTTTGTAATGTTAATTACAGAGCTTAAATAAAAGACGTTATAAATATAACCATTATACGGTTCAAGCCGAAAAATCAAAGCAAACCAAACTCGAGTGTCTAGTTCCGTTTGGTATGATTTCAAAGGAAAAAAATTTGAAATTTGGACGATCTAAGTATATTTCTTCTCCATAATTTGTACAGAATTCAATAAACAAATCGGTAAGAGACAATTGAATACTGAATAATGCGCTGAATTTTATTGATCACATGAATTATAATAATTGAATCGATAAGTGTATATTAACTGAAATTAAAGTAATATGACATATATAAGGAACGAATTAAATAAAGTAAACATGCATAAAAATAAATCGAATGATCAAAAATTTAAGAGAAGAGAGACACAAACAGTGGGGCACGATTGATTCGCTTTAAGGAAAGCGTAATACGCCCCGTACTGTAATTCGGTTAAATGGCGTAGAGCTTCCCAGAATACAACCACGACGAACGACGATAATAAGTACAATATTGAATCGTAGTTCAGGTGAGAGTTACGCTAGCTAAACTCTCCGATGACACGAGAAAGAAGAGACAAAAAGACGGTGGGTTGTAAGCCGACCTATTTGCTAGAAGGGTTTTTCTGAGTGATTTCAGTATTTTTTGGTATGTATAAACCCATAGACTAGTAAGGTATTTATAGGTTTTAGGGGGTCGGTTGGAGTAGAAGAAATTGACTTGGAGTGCACTCCAAGTCTCTTAATCCTAGACGAATTTGGACTGTGCACTGAGACCAATTCAAAACTTGATCGTCAATCTTTTTTCAGATCTTGCGCAATTAAAATACGATTCAAATAGGGAGATTAAATCCTAACCGAATTAGGAGTAGGAATCCTAATTAAATACGGATACCATTATGGAGAAAAAATATCGCCACAATTAATTAGACAAAATCGCCGGGCCGGCTTCATCCCAAAAATAAGTGAACCGGCTTCATCCAAAAAATAAGCAGATCAATTGACAAATCCAAATCCAAATCGAACTCGAACTCGAACCGTTCCGGTGCGTGGTGGTGGTGCGCGTGTGGAACCTTGTAGACTTCCTCTACAATACACTTTAAACTACAACCCACTCAAACCACTATATATGTGACTTAAATTTGTAGTAAATTTTCAATGTGGGACTTTGTATACTCATGCACAAATCACCAGCATTTGCACTACCATTTCTCATTCATCCTTGACACAAAATATCAAATAAATTATTCAATCCTCGACTATATAATATATACAAATTATAAGAACTAATTTCGATTTAATCTGACACACAAATTCGCCTACACGTTTGATCAAACTACATTGACCATATATTTGGCATTTTTATCTAACAATTTTCTCTTTATTTTTTTATATATTTATATTTTAATACGGATTTAAATAGCTAATACTTAACGTACCTAGGATTAAGAAAGTCCGGTTACGAAACGAATTTGGATCGATCCCCAAAGCCATAGGCTTATTGTTTCATGGGCCTTGAGTCAAAAATGGTTAACGTGCATTTGAGACGATGTATCCAAAGAGAATTTAGACATCAGCACAGCTCGTCCTAAAAGCATCGGAATGCTTGGTTGGTAGAGTTGACAAGCTGGAAAACTATATCTTGAGGCAACAATTTTTTCCTATTTATTCTGAGTTGTATAATTATTCTTCGTTATTTATCTATTTATTTATTATACTATTCTATTTTGTCTAATAAACATATTTTTATAGGAGACTAATCATCAAGACAATTAGAATTATGGGGATACAATTGCATATTTAAAGTTTGATTATAAAAGTAGATTAAATTTGTTATTAGCTAGTAGTAGTAATAGAAATACGTGGTCCATCATGGCCGCTATTGGAGAGGATCCACTAATTTGTCATTTTTCTTTTCCCGAATTGAAGAAAACGGAAACCTGACAAAAAGGCCAGAAAACGACACAGCACAAAGATTGACCAAATCTGAAGTTGACACGCTTCTTCCATTGCAGACATGTAGCAATGAAACAAAACGATCTAATCTAACGACCACACTCACGTAACCAATCATTGTCGTCGGCTATCTTTTTTCTTTTATTTCCCGGAATACATGGGCACCGGAATTATAAATAAAGATTGTTCGTACGATCGAATTGTTTAATCATTTCAGGAAATGGCCTGCAACTGGCAACCGATCCGAGAGTAGCAATATTCAGAAAATCATGATATTACAGACTGACTTTATATAGTACGGAGTAATATTAATAGTACTAGTATAATTGAAAGTTTTTTCTGTTAATGATGTTTGGGAAGTGATTTTTGAACTCATTTAAAATTAAATTTATGGAATTGATTAGTTTAAAAACTGTCAAAATCATAAGTGTTTTATTCAATTCGTTTATTATTAAACTGATGAGTTCGTTTTTGGGTGAGTTTGTTTATTATTACCGATTTCCATTCAGATGCCGTCAATGTGACGAAAATAAAATGATAAATAATATACTTGTATTGAGGATGCTGTCAGTACGTCCGATCCGAACCAATTAAAGAGAAGAGTATACCAAACAATAAGTAAATTGTTCTTAATAAATCATTAAATACTACTAGTAGTAGTAGTAATTATTCATTAATTATACAAACACAATTACACAAACACTAAACGTGTTCATAAAATACACATGCACAAATTAACACTCCATGACTCTAGTACAGTATACTCCTTGTATATCTCACTTCGATTTTAAATTTTCTGAAATCACACTTTATTTATTTATAATTATATATTAAACTCCATGGAGTTGAGCAAGAAGGTGTTTAAGCTTCTTAACCACACTTTTGAAATCTCCGATGTCCTTTGCTTGAGATTCCATAGCTTTCTTGATCCACTTTTTCTCATCTTTCAAGATTTTAATCTCGCTTTTAAGCTCCTGTGTAATAAATTAATAATGAAATTGATTTTAAATTATATATAAAAAAAATTAAATCCCAATTAAGATTGGCACCTGAAAATGGAACAGAGATCGAGTACCTTAAAAGCGGCAGCAAATGATCTCTTCCTTTTCTTATGACCGGCTCGCTTGTCGGCGGCCGGTATACCGGTTGAACCGGCCAGCTCGGTAGGGAGAGAGCAGACTTTGGATAGAGTGAGACTTAGCCAAGCCAGTAGATCGATGGCTCGGCTCTCAGCTCCGTCGATGCCGGCATTTAAGTCGGCTAGAGCGAGACGGAGCTGAGGAAGAAGCTGTTTAATTAGGTCGTCATAACTAATGGCGGTTCCAAAATCTCCCAGCTCCTTTGCTTGTGACTCCATTTTTTTCTTGAGCCGCTCGTTTTCATCTTTCAGCTCCTCCTTGACGCTTCCAAGCCACTGTTTAAAATTTAAAAAAAAAAAAATCAATTTCCATATCCGTCTAGATCTGATTGAACTCGATCGAATCGATATAGACAAAAACCCTTTACGCATATTGTCTCAGATAGACTGAAAACAGAGTGACAGTGACAGAGAGATTACTAATACAAACATAAATGTAAAAACTTCATACCAACAGAAGTATATATATAAATATACTGTTCAAAATAGCTTAAGATCGAGAGAATTAGATATTAAAATGAAGAATTTCCTTGAGATCGGCAAGGATGGATCTATTCGAAGCTTTCTTATGAAGAGTTCGAATGGCGGCCAATAACAATTGACGACTAATTATATTCTTTCTCTTTCGAGTAGTACCAGCAGAAGTAGATCTATTGATAGCCATCCTATCAGAAATTTTTATTTTTTTTAAATCCCTTTTTTCTTTGAAGAAGAAATTAAGAAACTCTGAATGTTGTTTGGTTTATATATAAAGAAGAAGGAGATGGTGGTGGAGGTGGTGCGTGTGGGCCCTTACCGCCACATAATTCCTAGTCAAATATGGATGGTGGTAGTGAGGTGAGTGTGGCCCTCCCCGCCACATCAACATTCGTTATTTCATGGACCCCACATATTCTGAAACGTGGCAGTCGGAAGAAGAAAAAAAGTTGAATGTGATGCGTGTGGGCCATTCCTACTAAATTTATTCTTTGAAAAAATTTAGTATAAAAGATCCGTGTACTTTTTTTTTTTTTGGAAAATATCTACGCACTTTTAGATACTATATCTTTTTTTATTCAAAAAAAATTAAAAAATATATAGTACAATAAGTAAACCCATTATGAATCAGTATTAAACAAAAATTGCAAACCGGTTTATTATGGATTAAATTGAAGGGTATTTACATTTTTTTTGGTAAAATCGAATCGAAATGTGAAACTGAACCAAAATTACGAATCGGTTATGGGGTTGATTGCTTATAACTTGCATATAATTAACACGTCATGTATGGGACATAAAAAGACATGCATATATATGATTGGTCAATTGAATAAGAATCGACGATAACATTTTCTTTGTTGATTATACTGAAAAAAGGAATAAATTAGGACAGACATAATAATGACATAAATTATTATTTGCGTTATTTTGTAGGACCAGACTAATTAATGGTCGGCTGTCCGTCCAATTCCAACAAAACTAGTGGACTGGACTACTAGTCTACTATATACTACTACTACTATTCTCCCTGCTAGTAAAAGAGAAAACTTATAGATGAAGAAAGCAGCTTGGTTTGATATAATATACATGCGTAATTAAATAAAAATAACCTTAACATATTAATCACGAAATAAAAGAGGCCGATCGATGATCATCGAACGATATCAAACGATAGTTGATCGAATATTGCTCTTTCACTTTGTCAAAGGTGCATAAGTTACCAGCCGTAATGTCAACGATTTTAAAGTAAAGTAAAAAAGAATACATAAGCAAGGAAAAATGATGAATTAGTATTAAATTAATTAGTAATAATTTATCACTCCATGCAACACACCATAAGATAATTCCAATCAGAAATGGAAAAATCACTAATCAACAAAAAAGGGTTCGGAAGTTCTTGAAATACTAGTTGTGGTGTTGACATCATGATCCTGATTTAGATAAGGATCAAAGAAGGTATTATTCTGTTACTAAAACGACAAATAATTAGAGACGGACAGAACATTTTATCTCCGTACAAGACTATGGGCTGGGATGGAGGGAGTATGTAATCTTTGTACAAGACTACGGGCTGGAAGCATATGCTCAATGTTTTATGGGCCTTACAAAAATAGATTACAAATGGACCAATGTACATTTGAGATCCTAATCCCATCTCATATTTGCCAATTAATGGGCTAAATTGTTGTTTATATCCATAATTACTTTCATTTATTAATAAAACTATATGAGATTCCTCAAACAAAACAACTCTTCATTATATATGACCATAACATTCAAAGCCAACATGTGAATTTTACATATATAGTAATAACATGACAAAAGGAAATTAAGCACACACATTATAACAAAGATGTGGAAATGCATAAGTATATAATGATAAAAACAGAAAGTGAAAAACATAATTGAAGAAGTTGTAACTTGTAAACAGCAATAGTATAAATAGCACAATCCCATATGTATATAGACAAAATAGATATCCATCTTCTTCATATCCATAATTGCTTAGCTTGTCGATAAAATATTCCAATTTAAGAGTTACTACATGAATGCCGAAGTCTGAGTCGGACCGCTGGCATTCGAGCCAGTTCGAGATCCTCTCCTTGTCAAGATCGCCATCATCTCCCTTGTATAAATATCCCCCTGCGTCACATGAGACAGATATCAAAACTAATTTAATCCAATCATCATTGGATTACTATAATGATAAAACCCAAAATTGAGATTGATGTGTGAGAATTAAAGTCTTCATAATTACCACAAGGTTTTCGACTCCGGCGACACGAGCATTCTGTTCTGTAAATGAGATAGTTTGCTGAGTCAGAACCTGTTTGAGCTCATTCATCAGGCTTGTGAGATCTCCTATGACCTGAGCTTGAGATCCTATAGTTTCCTTGAGTGACATATTTTCCTTTATCACCAGCTTCACGTCTATTTTAAGTCCCTACAGTGGAAAAGGAAAGGGGCAATTTCAATCGAACCGAACCGAACGGAATCCACATCAACACACATAATATTGGATTTAGGGATTGATCGATTACCTTGAGAATGGAAAGAGGAGATCTCTTCCCTTTCTTATGAGCTCGATTGGCCTTGAACCGACGAATTTCCTTTCCCTTTCGAACAGTTGAACCAGCCTCTGCATTCTCCTCCTCTGTTCATAGAAAATACAATCCAAATTAATCCCGGTTCAGAAAATCTTCGGTTTTTATCAAATCAAATTAATTAATACTGTAGTTCGTTAATCGAAAAATAAAGCAAAAAGGCTCACTCGGAAGAAGGCCTCCATCGGGGGCTCCAACAAAAACCGTTCCTTCAGAAGAGCTCTTCATGATGTTTTTATTTGGTTGCTCTGTTCAAGAACAAATAAATAAATAAATAAGAAAATAATCGAATCGAATCGAATCGAATTTTAATTAGCAGTAAATGTAATTAATCTGACAGGAGTTAAAAAAAACACTTGAAAGAAATGGTCGGAAAACTTGCCGGAAAGGAAAATTCTGAATGAACTCTTCAGAGTGAAGAAGACAAGCTCACAAGACTAACAAAACAAAACAAAGAAATAATGATTGTTGGGTGAAGAAGGCGTGGACTCCGGAGCTCATATTTATAGGCAAAGTAGGGTCCCACCTTGAGTGGGTCCCAGTATGACACGTGACCTTCGAAGGCAACTATCCCACCATGGAAAGCCGACTGAGCTTTTTCTTTACTTTTTGGAATATAAATGAATAAATGTCGGCGAGCTAAATTCTTTTCATTTTAATACTTCACTCTTTTTTGTATTCCTCGAACGAAGAGATTTAAACCTTAAAAAATGTAATAAAATAAATACTACATGGAATCATGGTGAGGCTTTATAAATAAAAAATTAATTAATGGAAGCCGTTAATCTACATGAGATTCACTAATCACGCAAATTAGGACGTGTCACATGTTAAAAAATTGAGTTATTCGTGGGTTGGAATTTCTTAACATGTCATCATTTAGGTATGTATATCGTTAATTTATAAGTGTACAATGATAATAAAATATAATTTATTTAATTATAATTAATTGATATGAATTAAAATATATTTTGAATCAAAATGAGTCAAATTAAATCAAATCAAAATAAAACGAAAAACGAACGAAACCTAAATGATTACCATCCCAATTAAACTGACGTGAAAAATTTGGGGTTAATTCAATTTAGGCAGCTGTCAAATTATTTTACCATCATCAGCATCATCATGAAAGTCTGGTGTAGACTTTTTTGACAAATTTGATTCTTCTGTGACATTTTTATACATATTAATCCTAAAAAGTGAACACGGAAGAGTCCTCCCGAAAACTTCATATACGGATTTACTAATTTTCTTATTTAATTACTTACAAATGGGATCCACATTTGTTTTTCTGTTTTATTTTTATCTAATATTATATTTTAGTATTGATAAATTTTATAAATTTAAAGTTTAGTCCTTACAATATTTTTTCTAATTTGAATTTTATTGTTAGTAAATGATTATTTAATTTTGATAATTCTTTTTGTATATTATTATTTTTAGAAGACGACAATTCCTCTTCTGTTATGTAATTAATATTATCTCTAATTAATTTCATACTCGGCCTACGAAATATTTATTCTTTTACTATTGTATTATCTATTCTAGGTACCGAACTAATTGGTGTTGTTTTTATTGTTCCTACTTTTGCCGTGACGCCAAATAGATCTTCTAAATAAATTTTATCTTTATCTTTGAATTGTATACTATGGTGACTATTTGATAAAGCATATTCTATTTCATAAGTTATTGTGAATGGATAATCTTCTTTTGCCATTAAATTATCTCTATCAAATTTAAATGCTATTATTAATGATCTATCTAGATTTTTTGTATATAAAGGTATTCTTAGTTGTAGTGATACATTAAATTTTAATTTTGTATATGCTAGATTACCATTTACTATTCCTATTATTCTATCTCGTGGATCTTGAATTCTATCATCACAAATTGCTAATCTTATTGGCGAATCTATTCCTTCCATGAATGTCGATTTTATTAAGATCTGAACAGTTGATATGTGAATATAACCTATTTTATTTCTTTCTTCTTCTTTTATATTTAACCTATCAATTTTTTCTTTAATTTCTCTACCATTTATAATAGGTATACTTATTTCTCTAGTTGTAGTTGAAATTTCTATTGGATATTCAGCAGTTATTTTTCCGAAATAAATTATATTTTTTTTACTTAGAAGATTCCTTAATCACTTTTTTATATCTTGTTCTTCTTTTAGATTTAATTCTTATTTTTTAATTCTTTTGATTATATTTTTATTAACTAAAATATCTTTTTTGAAGGTACCTTTTTCTTCTTGTAGATCTAAATAGTATATAGTATTAATTGATGATGACGTTGAAGCTATATCTTTTTCCATTTCTATCTATTATAAAGTCTAAGTTGTTCTAGTATTACACAGTAGAAGTCAATTTTATGTGATAGTTCTAATCTTAAATTATTTAAAACTCTAATGCTTCCATTATCTAGTTCCATAATAAGTCTAAGGTCGTTATGACACTCGTTTATTTTATTTTCGCAATGATTTATTAGACTAATTAGATCTGAGCTATCTTTTCTTAAGTGCATAAGATATATTCTTTGTGCTATATTTTCAATATAGTTCATTATATTCTTTGTCAGCGTTAGTAATTATTGTTTTTTCTTATAGAGTTCCTTCTTGATATATACATTTTAGTGTAGGCTCGGATACCAGATTTTTCTTTGCGGATTGCGGATTAAAAATTAAAATAATTAACTGATAAAAAGAATATCAAAATAATTTTTTATTAATAATATAGGAATACAGATGCTTAATTTAATCTAAATAGATTGGTCTTATCAATCTGCATTATTATCTTCTTCAGTATCGTAGTACATATTAGTTTCATATAGATATTCTAATTGTATTTCAATATAGGTTAAAATATCCATACTTTCTTCTATCCTCTTATATGAATTATTCATTAGTGAAAATAGTTATGTTTCATATCTAGTTGCTATTTCTTTTGCTAGATCAGAATGTAATATTCTTCTGAATGATATTTCTATTTCTTTAACTTTTCTTATATCTATTTTATGTTTATAATCAGAAATTATTTCTTGTAATTGAGTTACCTTTTGATTAGTTTCATTTTGTAAAGTAAATAATTATGTAGTACTAAAATTATCTAATAAAGATAAATCAAGTGTATTTATTGGTGAACCTAAATCAAGTGTATTCATTGGTGAATCCATACCTGTATCCTTTTGCTTTGCGAATATTTTTGCTGGTGATCTATTGATTCCTTGTTGCTGGATTGCTTGATGCTTGAATGTTCATCGTTGGATTGTAGTATTTTTGAATTATTTTTGAGTATTTGATAGTAAAACAGACTTCCTATAAACGGGAAATCAAAACGTTGTTTTGTTTTCTAAACAAAAGAGAATTTTATATCACTTCAATAAACTCTGAGTTCTAAATGAACCAGAGGGTACATATTTATACACATAATAAGTGGACTGTATTCCACTTAATACCTTTAGATATTACATTATTTCTAACATTATTGATGCCCTTAGAGTTTTACATCAGAGCTTACGTATTTTAAACACTTATTGCAAGAAGACATAAATGTCTACATCTTGCTTTAGCTGGTGGATGCCATTATTTCATCTTTATTGGATTCCTTTGGCTTCTTTTCTTCTTTGTCTTCTTTCTCCTTGTTGTCATCCATTATTATTGAGATAGAATCTATTGAGTTGCTATCTTTATTGCTACGTAAGAGAATGCATATTAATTCTTTTGTCCTATAGGGCAGGTGTTGTAGTGGTCCAGAAAAATCTGAGAATGGTCCTTCAAAAATCTAAACTGTTCTTAGTCCTTCAGCACTTATTTCTTGACTATACTTTGAGTATATCAAAATATTCTCACTTCTGTAGTTAATAAAATATTTTTCATGGGTGTCAATTTTTCCAGTGTTTCTTAGTATTCCGGCGAAATATTTGACATTGAGTTCTTTGATTTCGTTTTCTGATAGCTTTCGACTAGTTGGTCCATCTCTTGGTGGATAATTCATATTTGATATTCCGAGAACCATGACTGCATAGCTTGGAACTAATATTTTATCCTGGCTGAAAACTGGAAAAGAACTATATATTTTTATGAATATTTCTCTGTCATTTCCATCTCTATCTTTTCCTATTCGGGACATATAATTTATTATAGCATGTGCTGGTCCTGAAGGAAATTCTGAGAGTAGGTTGGTTCCTTTCAGATAAATAGTGTCTACTAATTCATGAATGAGAAATTTGTATAGTGTTAAAGAGTTTGTATCGGGGAAAAATATTGCTTTTGGACTAGAATCTAGTTTGACTGTTAGGTAAAAGTGTTGGCTCATTCCTTTTTCTGAATAATGGCTAAAAAATGAATAACACTCATTGAATGATGAAGGTGATGGCTGTTTGGCTTTGTGTTTTTCCTCTCTGGTAGGGATATTAAGAATACTAGAGTTGGGAATTCTACCTATTGGAGTCATTTTTCCTGAATGTCTAATCGAAGATGATGGTGTTGAGAGTAATTTGGATTTGTAGTAGGGAGTTTCTGTTTGGATTTGTTGAATTTGGTATTCTTCATAGGCCTTTTGGGCCTCTTCTCTGGTGGTAAATGACTTATGCTGAATATTGGACTGTCCAGTGACAAAAGCAGAAACTTTATGCCAATGGTCATAAATTCCTTTCATGGGTCCGTTGAATATTGCATAGTATTTTGTTTGAGATGACTTTGTGGTGTCGTACTGTAATGTTGGAGGAATGGCTGACGAGTCCGATTTGGATGAAGATCCAGTTGCTGTTGTTGATGTTGATAATGGTAATGGTAATGAGGATCCAATTGTTGTTGTTGATGTTGATAATTGTAATGGATCCACCACGTTTTTGCTGTATAGTTATGATGGTTGGATCTTTCCTCCTATCTGAATTATGGCTACTTCAAGTTGAGATATTTTCTTCTATCTTTCTGATTCTTTCTGATTTTTTTCAATTTCTTTTCTATTGATTTCTATCTGTTCCATCATTCCTTTGATTATTTCTTTCATTCTCTTGTCAGGGTGTCTGCGATGACGTTGTTTTCTGACTTTATGTATTTTATGATTGCTGGAAATTGTAGTAGCTCTAGCTGCCACCTGATCAGTCTTCCTTGATTGAAGTTGCTTCGGATTTTATATTGAATGAATCCTGTGAGATATTTGCTATCAGTACGGAGTTCAAACTCTTTAGGAAGGAGTTCAATCCTCCATTTTCTCATTATTTTAAGACAAGCAAGTGTCTCTTTCTCATGAATATGATAACTTTGCTCAGTTTCTGAGAAAGTTCCTGATATATATTTGCATAGTCTTTCGACTTATTTATTTTCTGACTTTTCAGTCTGTATATTAATTTTTACTTTCATACAGCCAGCCCAAGTTTCTTGAGAGGCGACTGTTTCCACAATCAGATAGTCATCACTTTATGGATTGTATAATTTCGGAAGATATTTACAAGCATTTTTCAGCTTTTATAAGTATTGAATCATTAGTATTCCAAGTCCATAGGACTTTTGTACTTAATTTTTTTTGTAATAATCTTCTTTCTTTGGCTAAGGACTTGAAAAATCCTTGATCTGAAATGTAATTTAAGGATCCTAAGAACCTTTGTAACTGTTTCTATCTTCTATTTTTGAAGGAAAACTATTTAGTTTTTTTATAACGTTATCTTGTAATTTTAACTCTCCATTTCCTGATATAATTAATCCTAAATAGTCTATTTCATTTCTACCCATTATTGCTTTCTTTTTACTTAGAATTAAACCTTTTTCTTTGACTCTTTCTAGGACTAGTTTTAATTTCTTATAATGATCCTGTAACGAATTATTCGTATAAATTAATATATTATCTATATATACTAAGCAGAATTCTTCTAATCCCTTTAAATTTTTATCCATAAATCTTTGATAAATTCCCGGTGCTTGTTTTAATCCAAATGGTAATACGGTCCATTGGTAATGTTTATGAGGATGACATGTAAAAGTTGTTAATGGTTTAGTGTTATTATGTAATCTTAGTTGCCAAAATCCTGATTTAGCGTCTAAAGTACTAAACCAATGGCTTCCTCTAATCTTTTGAAGTATATAATCTTTTCTAGGTAATTTATAAGCATCTCCTATTGTTGCTTCATTCATTTTTGTATAATTAATTACCATTCTTCTTTTTCCTCGTTTTATTTCATTATGATTTTCTACATAAAATGCGGGTGCATCATGCCTACTAGTTGACTCATCTAATATTCCTTTTTCTAGAAGTTCAGCACATTCTTTTGTAAATTCTTCTACATCAATTTTTGAATATAGGATTTTATTTTCTACATTTACTTCTTGATTAGGATCTCTTAATTTTATTTCTATTAGTTCCTGATTATTATTTTTATCTTGATCTAGTGGATTATCACTACATACGTCTTCTAATAGATTTTCTACTTCTTTTTGTAATTCTATAGGTATACCTAACCTTTCATTTATAACTTTATATTTTTGAGTAATTTATAATTTATTTAGTCTTACTAATATTGGTATTTTTATAACAGTACTTTTTTTATTTTTGTAAGATGGTGCAGTTATGATGTAAGTACTGACAAAATGGCTGATATAATTTTAGAAAATTATTTCCTATTATTATAGGTAATCCTGATTCTTGTTGATATATCGATGGTACTATAAATATATAATTTCTTATTTTTATTTTTATTTTATTAAAAAATAATACTTTTCATATAAGATGTTTGCTACCATCTATTGATATTACTAGTGGTTTTTATAGTTTATTCCATCGAAATGGAATTTTAGCTGAAGCAAAACACAAAGTTGCTCCTGTATCTATATATGCATCATAAGACTTTTTTTTATATTTTATTTCTATGAACGTACAGTTTGGATTAGGTTTATTCATTTGAAGATGAATAATCTTCTTTCGAATCATAAGACTGACTATTATCAGATAATAATTCATATATTTCTTCTATTTCAAAATCCGAATCTTCTATTGGTTCTAGATGATTTTCTATTGCTATATTTAATATTTTTAATTTTTTTTTATTTTCAGTTTTCTTTTTATTAGGACATTTGTTTACATAATGACCTTCCTCATTACATAGCCAACATCTACATGTTTTCTTATTTTTAGGGCAATATTTTTCTTTTTTATATGGTAATCTTCTTTTGAAAAACTTTTTTCTTCCAAAGTTTTTTTTCTATAGTTGTATTTTTTATATTTATTTCTCGGGAATTTCTTCCATCTATATTTCTTTATAAATTTTCTTTTTTCTTTATTACATCCATAATTATCAGGTATCCTAGGATTATTTTTACAACATAGTTGTCCATTAGGATGTTTAAGTTGATTTTTTATAGATCGCTGCATGCATTGTTCAGCTATATAATTTTGAGTTATTTCTATGGCTCCTCCTAAAGTATGAGTTATTCTATTATTTGCTACTTCTGTCATTTATATATATATATATATCTTTTATAGTTTTACTTAATGGCCAAGGTAATTTATTTAAGTATGTTTCTTTATGTGTTTCTCTAGATTCTGCAGGTAATTTGTAATAGTATTTTTGGAATTCACATGTATAGGGTTCTATATTACATATATTACAAATTTGTATATTATTAAGATGCCATAAAGCTTTTTCTGCTTCAGCGGCTTCAGTTGCTTTTTTCTTATCTACATCGTCTTTTCTTAGGAATTCCCTATTTATGGTATCTACTAATGTGAAGAAAACTTCTGAGTTTGTTGTTTTATCTTTTAGTAAAATATCTATTTGTGATTGGGGTAAAGTTTGTAAATAGTTTTTTACGGATCCCGTTACTTTATAAGTAACAAAAGTCCAAGCTAGATTTGGATTAAAATCTTGAAATATTTTTTCTAATTGGATTAATAATCTTGTATTATTCATCAAAAAAGTTAAGACTTCTTCTTTATTTTGAACACAGTCTAGATTTAGAATGTCTATATTAGTTCTAATTGATGGTGTATATTCATCAGAAAATTTCTTCCATTTATCATCTTGTCTAGTATATCCTTTTTCATTCATAAAGTCATTATGATAAAATTCTCTTTTTCTTTTATGATCTGAGGTTGAATTTGAGATTTCTTCTAATTTCATTCTAAATGGTGAATCATCTTCTAATTCATCTTCTAATTCATACCCATATACTACTTCTTCTTTATCATCATATATGTTATAATTTTTATGCTCATAAGTTTCTTTTTCTTCTTCAATAATTTTTAGATGAGATAAAAGTTGTCTAATTTCTGATATTTGGCCAGATATATTTTCTTGTTCCATTATACAATTCTACGAGGTAATTCTAGAGTAACTATTCTTTTAGGTTTTGTAATAATAATTTATTGTTGGATATTTGGGTAATGAATTATAGATTTTCCTTTTTTCGAATTTAATTTTTCAAATTTGTATAATTCTTCGTTTAATTTTTCTATACTGTCTCCCCCTCTTGAGAAATTTCACCATTTTGGTTTTCTAAAAGATTTTGTATATTTTTAAGACATTTTTTTGAATAATTTATTTCTTGATATATATCTGTTGATTTATGTTGATGTATATATTCATTTATTATAGATAATGATCTTTCGATAGTTTTTTGATTTTCGATAATTATATTTTCGAGGTTATTTAATTTTTCATATAGTTCTTTTAAGTCTTCTTTTATTTTTAATATACCGGATGTTATAGCCATTATAGTTTCTAATTGTACTTTTAAAGTTTCTAAAGTTTTCAAATATTTTTTCTCATTTTTTAATACTTGTTTAGTATGTTCATATTGATTTATAAGATAGTTAGCATAATGTATTATTTTCATTTCATGATGTGCTCTTATTTGTTCTTGTAAATGTTGTATACTACCTTCATAAATTTCTATCATGTCTTTAGATATTATTATTCTTTGTCGTAAATCAATTAATTGGTCGCGTAAAACAGTATTCATAATAAAATGACTATTTTGTTTTTTTATTAAAATTTGAAAGTATTTTTGTAAATAGATGAAATAATATTTTTAATTAATGACATATTTCTAATTAATGACTTTTCATTCCGTATACAATGTTTACGGAAAGCATACATTTATTTACCGACATAAAAAAATATCATGATTTATTTACGTTTTAGGGTTTGATGATACATTTATAATTTACTCGAAGAACGCGTGGACTCCGGAGCTCATATTTATAGGCAAAGTTGGGCCCCCCTTGAGTGGGTCCCAGTATGACACGTGACCTTCGAAGGCAACCATCCCACCTTGGAAAGCCGACTGAGCTTTTTCTTTACTTTTTGGAATATGAATGAATAAATGTCGGCGAGCTAAATTCTTTTCATTTTAATTCTTCACTCTTTATTGTATTCCTCGAACGAAGAGATTTAAACCTTAAAAAATGTAATAAAATAAAATAAATACTACATGGAATCATGGTGAGGCTTTATAAATAAAAAATTAATTAATGGAAGCCGTTAATCTACATGAGATTCACTAATCACGCAAATTAGGACGTGTTACGTGTTTAAAAATTGAGTTATTTTTGGATGGGAAATTCTTAACGTGTCATCATTTAAATATATATATCATTAATGGACAAATATACAATAATAATAAAATATAATTTATTTAATTATAATTAATTAATATAATTTAAAATATATTTTGAATTAAAATGAGCCAAATTAAATGAAATCAAGATAAAACGATAAACAAACTAAACCTAAATGATTACCATCCCAGTTAAACTGACATGAAAAATTTGGGTTAATTCAATTTAGGCAGCTGTCAAATTATTCTACCATTATCAGCATCATCATGAAAGTCTGGTGTATACTTTTTTGACAAATTTGATTCTTCTGTGACTGTACCTATGTTTCTCGATAGCTGAGCCTAGCTAGCTAGAGCCCCCAGGCCCCATCAATTGGTTGCTGAATCTTTGGATTTTCATTATTTTTATATTTATTTCCAGCTAAGTTGAGACGTAGGCCCCACTTAATTGGTCCACAGAGTTTTGCCACTAATTTAAATAATGCATGCTAGTAAGATCATAAAAACTTGGACAGCAAGGAAAAAAAAAGTTAATATCCGAGGAACGTTAATTTTGGCATTGCATTTGCCTTTGCATCATCGTTCGTTCACGACCAGATATCGAACGATAGTCGATCGATTCGTTTTTCTTCCCTTTGACTTTGACCGTTTTCTTAGGTACATTTTGACAAAAGTTATATATATATAGTACTCCGTATTGTACATTTGTACTATTAATAGAACAAAAACGAAGATAGATTAATTTTGATTAAATCACTCCCTCGAGCGCACTTCAAGTGTCGCGTAATGAAATTTATTTTTGTCCATTTTATGAAATCTATACATATTTAAGATAATATTTCTAGTCTTACCCCTACATTAATTTCAATAATTATTCCATTTATATAAACATTTATGATTTTAGAATAATAATTAATTGACAGATATGTAATTTTTTAATCTTAGATTTTTTTTTTAAGATTCACAATTTTCATTACGCGACACTTGAAATGAACCATAGGGAGTAGTGGATGATTGAACCCTTCATGGATTAGTTTGAAAAATCAATAAGAAAAGAGTAATCTCAATAAATACTGAAAAAATATGGTTGTCACCAAATATATATGCACGAACCTTTTTTTATTAAAAAAAAAAAGTCACAATGAGTATTGAATGTAATGATTTTTTAAAAATCTTTGTGAAAAAGACTGTTTCAATTTCAACATGTATATAAATCGAACATAGAATTGAGAACTGTAAAAAAAACACTTGAAAGAAATGGTCGGAAAACCTGCCGGAAAGGAAAATTTTGAATGAACTCTTCAGAGTGAAGAAGACAAGCTCACAAGACTAACAAAACAAAACAAAGAAATAATGATTGTTGGGTGAAGAAGGCGTGGACTCCGGAGCTCATATTTATAGGCAAAGTTGGGTCCCACCTTGAGTGGGTCCCAATATGACACGTGACCTTCGAAGGCAACCATCCCACCATGGAAAGCCGACTGAGCTTTTTCTTTACGTTTTGGAATATAAATGAATAAATGTCGGCGAGCTAAATTCTTTTCATTTTAATACTTCACTCTTTATTGTATTCCTCGAAGAAGAGATTTTGTAGACTATAGTTGTTTTGCAAACCCCATCACTATGGAAGTAATCGAGAACTTGATGGCCTCTGCTAAATCCAAGAAGAAGATGAAGAAAAGGAAGGCTCACTTGAAGTTGCAGTTTGTGGAAGTAGTAGCTGATAGGATGATTGTGAAACTAGGAAGTGTGTTAGAAACAGAACTGATGAAAGTGTCGAATGTGCCAAGAAAGAAAGATGGGGACTTTGCTGAAAAATAGTGGAAACTGTCTGACTGGAACTCAACGACAGACAGGGACCAAACTGTCTACGATTCTAATCTCAAGGAGTTGGTTGTAAACCATGAGAAAGCTAAGGAGATAAATAAAAGTGCTTATTGTGCAGATTGTATCATCGGTTCAGTTCATACAATCGGTGATTCAATAGCAAAACAAGGAATTGACGGAAATCAACAACATAAGTTGATCGGGAAAGAAGATGCCTTAACCGGCAAAACTCATCCTAGTACTGAAACTCGAAGAACCGTTAACGCTGTGATAGAGATTGGTGCAAATCAACCTCTGGTTCATCAGACTATCAGTTCATCAAGGAAAGAAGTTGTTAATTTGATTAACAAAACTCATCCTAGCTCTAACGTACATGAAATTGACAATAATCACTCTGTGGACGATCAATCCAACGAGTCGATTTGGAAAGAAGTTGACAGTAATGTCAAAACTCATCCTAGTTTGAAACTGAATCCAGTAATTGATTTGATCAATGTAATTGACGGAACCGAGATCAATTGTGGAATTGAACCGGTTGAGACAGAAGTCGGTACAAAAACCGAAACTCATCTCAAAGTGATACTGAATGTAATTGACGATCAATCGGACCCATGCTTGATTGACAAAATTGAACCGAATCAATTCAAATGCAAGAAAGAAATTGATCGGTTCGTGTTTCGAGCACAGGAAGAGACAAAAATCGATTATGACGGAGAAGACAAAGCCTACACACGATCGTCGGAAAATTGAACGGTGAAACCAAAATGGCGGAGGACGAAACCATAGGGATTCTGAAATTCACGTTCTCAGGATTTGATATCGGCTCTTCAATTAGTGAGAATTTCACTTTCCGTGCATTAGGGTTTAACTGAGTTGGTTGTTCTTGGAACTAATTAGAATGCTTTGCAATGAATAAGTCTTTGTGGGTTATGGTGATAATGCTGTCAGGAGTAGATATCAGCTAGTTAATTTACATCTTACTTAGGTCCAAGTAATTAGGGTTCATCAGTTCATATTTAATTTGGAGATTTTCGTGTCTTGAGTCTGTCAGTCAAATTGTCAGTTTACAAAGTCTTGGTTAAGTTAGAGTAGCGGTTTAGAGGAAAACGTCGAATGAAACAGTCGACCTATGGCTTGTTCATTCGACTGCGTCTCAAGCTCATCATAATCCAATGTTGAATGCTTGATTAGAGGTCACTTACTTTGTGAGAATATTCAGAGAATGCCTAAATTAAATGTGCATGAATTACTGCAATCGAGAAATGAAAGACTTAAAGAATGCAAGGACAGTGCCTTGATGAGGAAGGAAGACATTGCCTCTGCAGCAGGTTCAACTACAAATCTCTGTCAAAAGATTCAAGTTCAGTATTCCCACAGTAGAAAACGAAAATGGTGTTGCAGACTTAAATGCAGGAAGAGGCAGCCACCATCTGACACTTTACAGAGCTGCATTTAACTTAGGTAAAGTAAGAGTATCTCTGTCGGCTTGTGATAGAGAAAGTAAAATATGCTTTAGGTCATTTTCATTTCCGAGCCAATACAACTCTTGTCTAATTGAAGAACGCCAGCTGTGGCATGTTAGGACGGTAGTAAACATTAGGGTTTTCTATGTGGGAGTATATATACTCTCTTGTAAACTTTTGCAAAAATTAATGAAAGCAAAAGGAAAAGACTTTTCATTCAATATTCTGTTTCGTTCTTTACTCTATTTTTTTTTTTTTTTTTTTTCTTCTCTAAACATCTTCTCCCTTACAGGTTTAATGCTCGTTAATGGAACTAGGAATAGCTCCTAGCTAAAGTTATCGTGTATTAAATCTTTCTCACACAAAAATAGATTTAGTTTATTTAAGTGTTTAGACCTCGTTCCAAACAACACTGCAAGTGTTACTCTGTTCTGATAGCAGAGCAAGTCTCACATTGGGTGAGTTGTGGTGATTTCTCTGAATCGATTTTCTTCAGATTTAAACCTTAAAAAATGTAATAAAATAAAATAAATACTACATGGAATCATGGTGAGGCTTTATAAATAAAAAATTAATTAATGGAAGCCGTTAATCTACACGAGATTCACTAATCATGCAAATTAGGACGTGTCACATGCTTAACAATGAAGTTATTTTTAGATGAAAATGTCTTAAAGTCCTACTCATGCTTATGAAAAAATCTGCCAAGAGAAAGAGAAAGAGGACAATTAGGGGTAGAGCTAGTAAAGGACTAGCGCAAGAGCTGGGGATAGGTTTTTAAAGGACGTCATCAGCTATATATATATATATTATTAATTGATAATTGTATAATGAAAATTTTAACATTCACGTGTGAAAATTTTTAAAAAAGGCATTTCTTTTTCTTTGGTTCCTTGTTTCTTACAACTGAAGCCATCAAGCTCGGCTCGTTTATTACTGAACCTAACTGTTAGCAAGCGTTGAGCTTGTTTGTCCATTACTAGTACGGTGTACCTAATTTAGATAAGGATTAAGGAAATCGTCCTTTGTTATTAATTGAAAAAAACGAATCTGCTTAATCTACGCCACTACGGGCTGGATAGATTCTCAAAGCTTAGGCTCTATTGTTTTATGGGCCTCAAGGCATTAAAAAAATCGGTCAACGTATATTGGAGAAGCTAATCACGTCTCATATTCGACAATTGATGGGCTCAATTGTTGTTTATATCTCTCGCCAACTAATTGGAACGTAATGCTGCTACTACTACTTAAAGTAGAGAAAATACCGTCCTGAAAAGGATGGATGTAACTCAAATTAAGATTTTGAAAATTGTTAAAAATTAACTCTTTGTAAAAGTGAGCTTAATTACCAATTCCGTCTCAACAACTTTGTCATTACAGTTAATGGAAAGACACATACTACTAAAATGAATCAGTGTACCTTTTTTTCTATAGTTGCTTCTTTTCTTAATAAAACTATATATAATATTACTCAAACAACACTTCATTACTATATCATAACAATCAAAGCCAACATGGGGCAACATGGGCTATTTTACATATATATATGGCAACATGCATGACAAAAGAAACTAAAACACAATTATTTTTTTGAGAAAATTAAAACACACATTTATTTATACACCAAAGATGTGGAAATGCATAATTATAAAAGCAGAAAATGAAAAAGACCACTGAAAAAGTGTAATAAGCCCCAACAGTACTAATAGATAGCACACACCCCATAGATAGATAGATAAATATATCCAGCTTCTTCATATCATATCCATGTTTGCTTTGCTTTCATGATCATTAATCCATTTTAAGGGTCACATGAATGCGGAAGTCTGAGTCGGACCACTCGCATTCGAGCCAGAAGATTGAGATCGCCTCCTCCTATTTAATATCGCCATCATCTCCCTTGTATGAATATCCCCCTGTGTCACATACAGATACCAAAACTAAATTAATCCAATCACCATTGGAGTATAAATAATAACAAAACCCATAATTGAGATCGATATGTGAGAATTAAGTCTTAATTACCACAAGGTTTTCGACTCCGGCAACACGAGTATTCTGGTCAGCAAATGAGACACTTTGCTGAGTTAGAACCTGTTTGAGGTCGTTTACCAGGCTTGTGAGATCTCCTATGATTTGTGCTTGGGATCCTACACTTTCCTCGAGTGACCTGTTCTCCCTTTTCACCATCTTTATGTCCATTTTAAGTCCCTACAAGTATGGTGCCAAAAAAAAAAAAAGGGGCAATTTCAATCAAATCTAAAAGCAAATATCTATAATTCTATGTATAGTGTTGTCTGTCTGCTCAATTATAGAATATAAGATGTTTCTAATCTGATTCTCATGTTAATGTGTTTTACTTGTCTTTCTTTACCGTTACTTATTTGTACACTTTCGTTGGAAGAACCTCACAGTTGAACCTCAAATTGATCCGATCCGACCCGAATCCACCTTCACACACATTGATTGGCAGAAATGAGAAATTCATACCCACACCGCACTGGTTTTATGGATAATTAAAGGATTGATTACCTTCAGAATGGAAAGATTAGATCTTTTCTTCCCTCTCTTATTTGCCCGATTGGCCTTGAACCGACGACTTTCCTTTCCCTTTCGAACAGTTGAACCGGTCTCTGCATTCTCCTCCTCTGTTCATAGAAAATAGAATCCAAATTAATCCCAGCAAATCTTCGGTATTTACCAAATCAAATTAATTAATACTGTAGTTCGTTAATCGACAAACAAAGCAAAAAAGGCTCACTCGGAAGAAGGCTTCCATCTCCATCGGCGGCTCCAACAAAAATCGTTCCTTCAGAAGAGCTCTTCATTTTAATTTACTTGTGCTGACAGGAGCTTAGAAAGAAACACTTGAAAAAAAATGGCCGGAAAACTTCCCGGAAAGGAAAATTTTGATTGACTGAATAAACTCTTGATTTGAGAGCTCAAAAGACGAGCTCAAAAGACAAGCAAAACAAAGAAATAATGTTGTTGGCTGAAAGCGTGAACTCCGGAGTTTATAATGATAGATGGGTCCCACCTTGACTGGGTCCCATATGACACGTGACCTTCGAACGCAGCCATTCCCACCATATCAAAAGTATCAAAAGCCGACTCTCGGCGAGCTAAATTCTCTTGATTTAATAATTCAACTCTTATTGTATTCCTCGAATGAAGAGCTTTAAATCTTAAAAAATTGTAATAAAATAAAATAAATACATGGAATCATGGACTAAATTAAATAATTAATTAATGGGAAGCCTTTAATTATCTACAGGAGATTACATTCGTCACGCAAATTAGCACGTGTCACATGCTTAAAAATGTCAACATTCATGGATACATATATATATATATAGATTTTTCATGGTAGTTCAGGCGTCAACATTCCAAAGTACACATGTAAGCCTACTAATAAGAAAAGAAAAGAATCACGGATCTAAATTTTATCCAATCCTTGTTGGATTCCCATATTAGATGAAACGACTGCAAGATCAATGCCACTCATTCATTATCTCAAGAAATTATTTTATTTTACGCATGATATATACATGCCGGATGAATTAGGATTGTACTATCAAACTATATAATTAGACGCAAAACAATTTTTAATCACTCCTGTGCACTGGGTTAGAAGAAATCCATCCATACAATTTTTTAGTTATACTCCGTTCATTTCATTTTAATCCGTTCATTTCATTTTAATTGTTCGAAACTCACTTTTTAAATATTCAAAATAATTGTCAATTTTTAAAAGTCAAACAATTACTGTATTAAAATACCCTTTTATTTTATAACTTTAAATGGAGTATTAAAATAATACTTACTACCTCTATTTTATAATAGTTGATGTTTTGATTAAAATGACATAGTTTAATTAATGAGAGTATTTTTATGAAGAAAAATATTTGTTGAGCTTCCTCAAAATGGAGCAAGACATCATATATAGTCTACGAAATGTTTTCTTCGATAAAATACACTCTTTTAACACATTAATTTCACAATGACATTAAAAACAAAACATCAACTATTGTGAAACAGATGATGTAATTGTTAGTGACATTGGGATTGTAAATGAGAATGTAATTTAATCTATAATCATATATCCAATCATTTAATTTGTTTGTTTGAAAAAGTGAATTTGGACAATTACAATAGAATGGAGGGAGTATAATTGTGATTAGAAGATCGAAAATTCTGAAACAACATAAAAGATATTGTAAATATGACTCATGATTTATTGATGTAATTAGGAGTAGTGAGGTACATTCTTTTTTCGTTTTTTTTCGATTTATTTTGATTTGATTATGATTTTGAATGGTTGAGTGTGATTTTGGATGATTTGATGAGTTAATGGATGATTGAGATATAGTTAAATATATATTATAATAATATGAAAAAGTATAGTATAAATAGATAGTAAATGATCGATGTATGGTTAAATATATATTAAAATAGTAATTAAAATTATAATGATAAAAATAATAAAATATAATTTATTTAATTATAATTAATTAATATGAGTTAAAATTTATTTTAAGTAAATGAATCAAATTAAATGAAGAAAAAAAAAACCTAAATGATTACAATCCCACTTAAACTCACGTGAAAAATTTGGGTTAATTCAATTTAGGCAGTAGTCAAATTATTCTACCATCATCATCATGAAAGTCTGGTGTAGACTTTTTTTTGACAAATTTGATTCATCTCTGACTGAACCTATGTTTCTCGATAGCTGAGCCCCATCAATTGGTTGCTGAATATTTGGATTTTCATTATTTTATTATTATTTCCAGTTAAGTAGAGACGTAGGCCCCACTTAATTTGTCCACAGAGTTTTCCCACTAATTTAATTAATGCATGCTAGTAAGATCATAAAAACTTGGACAGCAAGGAAAAAAAAAGTTAATATCCGAGGAATGTTAATTTTGGCATTGCATTTGCCTTTGCATCATCGTTCGTTCACGACCAGATATCGAACGATAGTCGATCGATTCGTTTTTCTTCCCTTTGACTTTGACCATTTTCTTAGGTACATTTTGACAAAAGTTACATATGTATAGTACTCCGTATTGTACATTTGTACTATTAATAGAACAAAAACGAAGATAGATTAATTTTGATTTCGACCGCGCGTAATGAAATTTATTTTGGTCCATTTTATAAAATCTATACATATTTAAGATAATATTTTTAGTCTTATCCCTACATTAATTTCAATAATTATTTCATTTATATAAACATTTATGATTTTAGAATAATAATTAATTGACAGACATGTAATTTTTTAATCTTAGATTTTCTTTTTAAGATTCATAATTTTCATTACGTGATACTTGAAATGAACCATAGGGAGTAGTGGATGATTGAACCCCTTCATGGATTAGTTTGAAAAATCAATAAGAAAAGAGTAATCTCAATAAATACTGAAAAAATATGGTTGTCACCAAATATATATGCACGAACCTTTTTTTATTAAAAAAAAAAAAAAGTCACAATGAGTATTGAATGTAATGATTTTTTAAAAATCTTTGTGAAAAAGACTGTTTCAATTTCAACATGTATATAAATCGAACATAGAATTGAGAACTGTAATATGTACGTTTGTAGCGACCAAATGCCAACCATAAAACAAGTCCAAAACCAATCAATTTGCATTGAATAGTAGCAATACCCTCCATGTAAAAATACTTTTATGCTAATCAATTTATTAAATTGGGCCGAAAAAAGTCGAATTTTAACATGGAACAATCTAAAATCATAATCATAATTGGAACTAAAACGGGCCAAACAATACTTACTATTTTGAAATGGGCCAACTACATCTACAATCGTATGTAGTTTGAGCTAGTCAAAATGTGAGTTTGGGTTCGAAAGTTGGAATTCTCCCGACGAACAATTTAATTAACTGCCCATCATTTTCATAGCAGAGCTGGGAGGATCGATCAAATAATTTTCTTCTGCTTATTTGACTGTAAGAAAATATTTACGGTTGTAAAATAATCAAGTTACCGGGTCGTTTATGGCGGCTAAGGGTAAAAAAAGTTAAAATTTGTGACACTGAATGGAAGATTCCAACCTGAGACAAATGTGTAAAACGACAATAGTTTATTTAAACTAATAGTACCCGGACACCTGTCCGTCACAGAATTGAATATCAGAAAACCGACATAACGTACACAATATAAAAAATTTAAAACTGTAATTAGACCCAAATTTATTTTAAAATTATAAGAACACCAACAAATTAAACATCACAATAAAGGATTAAAAAAAGAAAACATCACAATAAAGATATCCGTCGATAC
Organism: Rutidosis leptorrhynchoides; assembly: GCF_046630445.1. Lineage (NCBI taxonomy): Eukaryota > Viridiplantae > Streptophyta > Magnoliopsida > Asterales > Asteraceae > Rutidosis > Rutidosis leptorrhynchoides. The sequence goes on from NW_027266826.1 coordinate 36,209, forward strand.
CAAACAAACATCATAATAAAATTATAAGAACACAAACAAACATCGCAATTATTTAATTATATGCGCACATCCCCTGCTGATAACCATAATAATACTGTACATATTATATGCCTCCAACAACAAAAGTGAGCTTTTGCCGAGCAAGACGGTGTTTAAGCTCCTTAATCTGGATTTTTTGATCTTCGATCTCTTTCTTTTGTGTTTCCATAGCTTTCTTTAACGACTCGTTTTCCGAGTTGAGCAGCTTAATCACACCTTTAAGCTCCTATACAGGAGAAAATAAGCAAGCATATATAATTAGATCAATTTATATTGTGTACACGAATACGCTCTCACACACGTTTGCACACAGTTTTAAAAAGAAAAAAAAGCCGATTTAGTAAATGAATTGCCTTAAAATCGGCGACAATGGAAGTCATCCTTTTCTTTGCAGCAAGTTTGGGAGTCAATCGACGAACATTCTTTGGACCGGTTGAACTTGAACCACCGGCCTGTGTAGTTTCGTCCTCTGTTCAAAGAAAGCCGATTTAGACTTACAGTATATTAGTAATAACTGTACGAGATATAACTAATCAAAAAACATAAAACTACAAAAAATATTAGTTAAAATACATCCACATATATAAAATATAGAGTAATGAGGTAGAGGTAGCTCACCATTTGCCATAGCCATCTTTCCAGAGGAGTTCTTCGTCATATAGTAAGTATATCTATTCTACGTATGCTTAATTTGGAGTTGTGAGAATGAATAATCAGAAGAATAACTTTGAGGCTTTTATAGACCATAGAAGCGGCATCGCATAGCGGTCAGCTAAAGTGGAAAGAAAAAAAGTTGACTCGGGGGTATAGTGGGTTGTGACTGGGTATAGTGGGTTGTGAACTGGGGCCCGCCCATGCCATCTTTTTTTATTAGAAAGTAATAATAGGCTGAGGATTGATGAAGGTATAATTGTGTTTAAGGTCCTAATATTTTAGCAAAAAAGTGGAATTAGTCCCAAAGTTATTCAACCACTGGAATTCATCATATATTATATTGACAAAAAAACAAAACTAAAATGAGTCCTAACTCTAACTGGTGAAGCAGACGCTTATATTCTTTCTATTGTGCATCTTTCATTCTTTTTCTTATTTTTTATGTTAGTTTTAGCCTAGCTACACAAAAATAAATTCATTCATAATCAAAATTACAAATTAAAAATATGCATAAACTATTTATTTTAATGGATAATACATTTAACCCCCTAGGGCTTGCTTTACCATGTAGGGCTAATTTCAGCTTTTTAACAAAATAATGGGACTAATTCCGATAGAATAAAATAATGGGGCTAGAAATAAAACCATCCGGATGAGGAAAGAATTAGGTTCAATAAAATGCCAAAAGTGACGCGAACCAAGCCCAACCATAGCCGGCTACGGCTAGTACAAGAGGTCCACATCACAAAGCCGATGACAACACAAAGATTCTATTTACTAAATAGTGCTATAATTAATAAATTACATTTAAATAATTTGATGAATGAATGTGAAAGCGTTCTCACTTCTCAACCTCAAAAAATTGTGAAAGCGTTCTCTGCATATGACTGATGAGTTCTGCTTTGGGTCAGTATGATTTTAATTGGGGCATCTATTTTTCTTTATTACTTATTTCGTTAGTTAATACATGTTTTTTTATTTTTTCATCATTCATTTAATAGAAGATGTATATATTGATAATATATTTAGAAAAGTTAAAAAAATATGTATTATCAGACGGAATGAATAATAAAAGGTAAATTCTTTTTGAGGAAAGTATCGAATTAGTAATTGAGTTGAAGTCATCAGATCCACATTCCAATTCGGTCTGACGTCGCTAGTTATATTTTATGAATTGCATTTTCTAGTGATAATTTGTACAATATTTGCCTTCTAATGAATAGGTCTTATCCAATTAGAGTTTTACATTAAAGAAAGGTTGGCTACGAACTAATCAAAAGAAAAATGATTTAATTTTCAAAAAAAAAAAGTTATGAGAAAAGATATTTATGAATGGCTAGTGTGCCGAGCATTTAGGACTCATGTATGATTTATGTGTAACTATTGTGTGATGATAAAATATTACAGTTATAAAAGAATTAGTAGTTAATAGAAGCCGTTATGTACACTAGATTACAATTCAAATTTGGGCGTGTCACATGCGTAAAAACAAATTAAAAGAGTAAAAATGGTCAACGGTAAACGAATCATTTAAAGGTTTGTTTATACTCCTCCGCCCCGCTTAATCGGTGCGGCATTTGGCATTTTTATACGTGATAATTTTAAGAGGTAAACATGGAAAATTTGTCTCGGAAATGTCATTTTCGAGACTCTTAATTGTAATTAATTAAAAAAAAAAAGTGGCGAAGCACACAAAATACACTATGAGAATAGTATGATTTTCGAGTCTAGTTAATTAAGCACATAAAATACATTATGAGAATAGTATTTTTGGAAATGGTATTTTTGAATTTTACTTAAATATGATTAATCGTATATTTAAGTTAATTGTCCCGAAAATGTCATTTTCAAAACATATATATATTTACCTAGACCATAATCTCTTATTTTCATGTCGAATTTTTAGGATTTAGATGTATTTTTATAATTTCCTGCTCACTTAAGATGGAGTTAGTACTATCAATAACAACAGTTTGTTTCAGCCGATAAAGTTGTATTTGTTTTTGGTGAATAACAAAGCTGCAAATTGGCTGAATTTACCAATAACTTTGGAGGATTTATTTTGTGAAAAAGCATTTTATTTGATCCAAATGATAATTAACCGCATATATATAACTTAAGACAAGATGAGGACGGTTTTATAAGAAGATATAAAATTCCCTGAATCGTCAGTTTTATATATGTATATAGTTTAAATTGATTAATTATACCGGTTGATTGAAAAATATAGCATTTTTTTGTTGTTAGCACGTGACTAAATTAGTGGTGTACTAATTTAATTTGAAGTCGCAATAAAGGTAGGGTAGGACCGACATGGGGTCATAAGTCTGTCATCATCTCTTTTAGGCAAAACAAGAGAATCGTGGATATAGATATTTCTCATGTTAGTCAGTAGGCATATCTAATAAGAAAAGAACATGATCTAAAAGTTATCCTTCTTAAATCCTGGTTAAATTAATTAAAAAGCCAAGTTGGGATGGATGTGGAAAAATTGGGTTCGATCGGTAAATGCCAAAGTCACTTTTGCAAAGTGACGCGACAGACCAACCCCTGGTATAACGTGTGACGTGTGACGTGTCACAACACAAAGCCGATCGATAACAATACATCCAACGTCGAAACAAATGTATTTTGTTTATTTATTAATTTATGTGTTCCTATATTCTATTATGTTGCTTTCTTTTTATTATTTTTGGGATCAATTTCAACATTATTTTATAGCAAATTTATTTCAGTTCGGAGGTTTAAGACATTTTTTCTAAATAAGTACTACTTCCGTCCGAAAAAAAAAACTCGTCATTTTTTTTATGTAATATATATAAGAAAATGGCAAATATTTTGAGACGAAAATAGTATTGTTTTCAAAGAGTTGTTTTCGTGATCTCTCATTGCAGTGATGGATGCTTACCGTTGCATTAATAATTTAATAAATTTGAAATAAATTTCTTTACTATTGATCATTTGACTTTTAATTCTTCCAAATTATCGTTGTTTTTCTCTGGTTTTGAATTCAATTTTGGATGTATATGAATGTGAAAGGGGGGTCTCATTCTCATAGTCATATGAGTTCTGCTTTAAATCATGGGGTCAGTAAGTATTTAATTGGAGCATTTATGTTTTCTTTTTTATGGTAAAAGGTGATGTCGACCTTTTAAGTAGAAAGCTTTGAATTTCTCCAACTTAATTGAACTCATCAGAATCAGATCCAATTAGGTCTGTTGCTAATAGACACAAATTAAGATGAAGGCATTGTCGTCCCATAGTAGCAATATTTTCACATTGCAGTCATCTCATTTCGACACAATTTTTTTTTTAAAAAATTAGGTCTAGATAAAATTGTGGTTTATTATCGAGTATATGTTGGTTTAGTCTCGACGATTATTATTTAGGCTTTTTTCTTTATATTAGTTTAGTTAGTTTGCTTTTAACTATTATCTCTTGTATCCCTTCAAAAAGTACCAATGAAATTATAATTTTTAATTAAAAAAAAGTTGCTTTTCACATTTTGTTCTAGAAGTATAGTTTTGGTGCTGTCATGGAGTACTTGATTTAGACAAGGATTAAGGAAAAATCTTTGATATAAAACGAATCTGCTTACTTTATAATCGAGAAAATTGTTTAGGCCTTTTAATTTATGGGCCTCAGAAGACCGAGTTAATAGATTATGTTTTGGCTAACGTATATTTATGACTTTAATCACACCTCAAAAGTCAAAATTGCCAATATATGGGCTAAAATGTTTTTATTTATATCTCGCCCACTAAAACTTTTTTTTAGTGATAACAACATTATTATCATCTACATGTATCTTTTTTAATACTATTTCTGTAAAATCAAAATATCATATATATTTTGAGGTAGATGTAGTAATTTTTTCATTTATCGACAAAACTATATAAGATGTTAATCAAACAACACTTTTTTCTATAACAGAACAATCAACTACAACATAACAAATTTTTTTTCTTTTTTCTTATAATTAGTAGCGTAACATGACTAAAATGAAAACACACATGATAATTGTAACGTGGAAATGCATAATCCGAACTTTATAGTAGTGATAACAAGAACTTAACACAACTGGAAAAGTTTATAAACTATAAAATAGCAGACCCCCATAAATAGATAGAGAGCCAGCTTTCTTCATATCCATCATAAAAAAAAAATATCCCACTAGCGAACCACCATACATATCTGCCAAAGTTTAAATCCAGAAATAAAATCAGGCATATATATAGCTAATCAATTTTCTCATTTACATATAGTTCTTTAGGATGGTTAATTATACCTTAAGGTGCTGGCCAATTACTTTGCTTTTGTTGATCAAATCCTTTTAAAGGTTCACATGAATGCGGAAGTCTGAGTCGGACCGCTAGCATTGGATCCAGACCGAGATCCTGATCTCCTCCTAGTCAAGATCGCCATCATCTCCCTTGTATAAATATCACCCTGAGCCAAGTCATCGAACAAATTAATTTATAAATTCAATCGTAATGAATTCGATAGATCATAGTATAAATATCAAAACCTAAATTGAGGAAGATTTTACCACAAGGTTCTCAACTCCGGTTACGCGAACATTTTGATCAGCAAATGTGGCACTTTGCTGAGCTGAAACCTGATTAAGCTCTTCAATTAGGCTTTTGAGATCTCTAATCTCTTGAGACTGAGACTTTATGGTTTTTTTCATAGTCTTGTTGCCCTTTTTGACCAGCTTAATCTTCATTTTAAGTCCCTATAGTGCAAAAGCATATATGTATCTATTAATATAGTGTTCTGTCTCGCCAATTATAGAATATAGACTATAGTAGATCAAATCAATCATCAATCTACTAATTTGGAAAGTACAAAAACTGGTGGAATGATCATATTCCTAATCATTTGAAAAGTTATTTTTAAGACAAACAAGATATTCCCCTGTTAATGTGTTTTACTCCTCTTTCTGTACTGCTATATACTTTGTTGTTGTTCACTATACTTTCAAGTTTCAATTGAAGAACCTCACAATTGGATTTGGACCTCAAACTGATCCGATCCGATTCGAACCGACCAGAATCCACCTTCACACAGATTGGTTCGCAGAGAGATACAATACAATTACAAACAGAAACGAGAAATCCAATCCATACATATTGACACGTGCTTTCAGGGATTAAAAGAAGTACACATACCCTGAGAACGGAAATAGGAGATCTCTTACGAACTGTTGAACCGGCCTGATCGTTCTCGTCCTCTGCATATAGAAAAAACCCAAATCAATTCCGGTTCGGTCAAGCCTTTGCTTTTATCGAAGTATTATATCCGTTTAATCAACGGAAACGCAAAACTCACTCAGATTACCGCGTCCGTCGGCGGCTCCACCGAGATTCATTGATCCTCCAGAAGACTTCTTCATGATGCTTTTGCGTTTGCTCTGTGGACAAAAAAAAATTAAATTGAAGTTAATACATTGAAATGAAACTTAATTAATCTGATCGCTTAACTGAAAGATGGACGGAAAACTTGCCGGAAAATGAAGTATTTGAAGGATCGATCGAAGAGACGAAGGAGACAAAACAAAACAAAGAAATTATTATATGTTGAGTGACTGCGTCGGCTACTCATTTTATAGTGAGCTGGAGAATGGGTCCCACCTTGTCCAGCACTTTGCTTTTCTGTCTTTATTTTTCTTAGAAATATGGATATATGTCGTTGGGGGCTAATAAATTCTACGTACGACTACTAATACTACTTTTTTTTTACATAAAAATAAAAATAAAAACCCTAAACCTTTTACATCAAAAAAGACGCTTAAACCCTTAAAAAATAGAATAAAATATACACATGGAGTCATGGACAACCAAGCTTGATTCTTTGCTAAATGCACATGCCTAAGAAAGTCTTTTCTTCAAAAAAACAAAAACTATCTTCAAAAAAAACATAAAAATAATAATAATAATAATAATAATAAAAATAATAATAAAAAAAAATCTTTTCTCCTAGCTTTCATTAAATAACGCCACTGGCAAAACCTCAACCCAAATGAACAAAAAAGTTTTACTAACTTTGATCAAATCATTATTTATTATTATTTTGATGCTAGATCAAATCATTTTGAAGGTTCATAAGTAGCTAGAAGCATTGTTTTTACCCAAAGAAAGGCGTATTTCTTTTGAGCAATTTCCTAATTATCACATTGCTTTTCTAAAAGAAAAATGAAAGTTACTGTAATATTATAACCGAGAAAAAAAAACATTTTTGATTAATACGGTATTGATTATGTCATTGTTTAGATTTGTTTTGTCTTGATGTTAGAATCGTGCATTAAATTTGTCATGTTAAATTAAAAATAAAAATAAATATAGATTTGTCATTTTAGCTTTCTCTTTTAAAAAGATTTTCCATGTCAGATCATTCGTCAACATTTCAAAGTAAACATCTCTTAATTTTATTTATCCCTTTTTTAATCCTGGCTGGATTCCATATTTATACTTACTGTCCCGAAAAAAAAAAATCAGTGTCGCACACTCATTATCCTTTTGAGTAAAATCAATTATCTCTTCTCTGTGGAAAAAATAATAATAAAAATATCTTCTGTCTTAGTTTTGGTTAAAAAATGAGAAATTAAACTAAACATTCGTTTCATATTATTGAACAATATTTTTAAATTTAACCTTCATATGTCAATAATTAAATATATGTCTATATTATTAAATTTAAAAATACAGTAACTTTTTCGAATGAAAAAAAAAGCACCACGATTATCATGGAAATTAGCGTGGAGTTGGACTTATTGACAAATCATTGATATTTCTGTGACCTCTTCCAAAACACAATTGACAATTCCATCTCTAGAACTGAATTCCCACGTTGAATTGAATTGATAGCTGGAATTTCATTATTTTATTAGTTTCCAAGGCGCTCACTAACACACTCAGCAGAGGATAATACTAATTTCATTATTTGGTCGGCAGTCCAAAATAATTTTAATATTAACATACTAATTACGTAGAGAGAAAGAAAGAAAAGCAAAGAATAATACTATGTATCTGGAAAACCTAATACCAATAATATGTGTTAACACAATCAAACATATGATGACGAGAGCAATGAGCTTTGCACCAGCCAAGACACATCGAACGTTTTTTGGAGTTACTCGATCGATTTCCTTTGACTTTAATTGTCAAAATTATTACATACATACATTAATTAGGAAAAACAAAGATCAATCTTGATTAAATTAATCAATTATTTATCACTTCGTGACCTTTTTTTCTATACTATCAGTAGTTTCTATTTTCAACAACAAAAGATTAATTTCAGTTCATTATTATTAAGAATGGAAAGATGGTATACGGAAGTATCCTTGTTGTGACATGTACATATATTACCAACCATCAGATAGTCCAAATTCCAAGACCAATATAAATACGTATACAATATTCGAAAATCATTTTTTTTTCATTTCATTTAATTTCACATGGTAATGTATATAACAAATTTTACATGATATATGATACATAGTCTTATTTACTATTTAAATATGTGATATTTTTGGAAATTTTTTTATTTTTAAATAGTTGATGTTTTAAAAATATAAATATATTCTTTTTATTTTATCCTTCCATTAACTTTATACACACATATAATTAATATTTTAATAAAAAAATAAAATAAAATTATAAAATAAAAATAATTTATATATTAAAATTAATGATTTAAGTCATTTTTAAGAGAATTAGCCACTAGTTAATTAATCTCAGAAGCTATTTTGACCGAAATCATTACGGTATCATTAGTTAGGTATATAATAAGTTTTTCAAATATTATCTATTAATTAATGATATTTTCTCATGACCACATGATACCTAGAAAAATACCCGACGCAAGACCCTTCAATCCTTGCCCAGCCTTTCCTATGTCAAAAGGAAAATAAAAAATCACTCCATCTAGATACACTGCAGATTCATATGTTCTTGGTATATACTTTTGGTGCTGACATGTACTACTGGATTTAGATAAGGATTAAGAAACTAGGAATGTCTTATAAAACGAATCTTTGATTTTCCATAGAATATATTTCTCAATTGAGTGCTTGGGCTATTAACCAGTAGGCAAGTGGGAATAAAATTCACAAGGTTAGGAACACCAAAATGGTATTATTGACTAGTCAAATTCACAACTCACAAGTAACATTAGAAAAAAAAAAGTAACAAAATTCCCCTCATAAACTGTATTCTAATTCCTACCTCTTGGATAAATACTAACAGAATTTAATTTCGATATTTAGGATAAGTAGCTAGGAACTATGATAATTGCTCCTACCGTTCTCACTTTTCATCCATGATAAATTTAATTTCATAATTTGATCCTTATTATAATATATCGAACTATACAGTCCCTAAAGTTTTTAATTTTTAAAATTTTACTCCCTAATCTTTTCTAATGTTATTTTTCGTTCCAATAATAGGAACATTTATTCTTTTACGTTCCGATCATTCTACATTCTATATTCATATTATTCTAACTTGATTTTGACTACTTGGACTTCTGGCTTTCACATAATTCTTCTAAGCCATGTGAAGTTGTGAACTTAGGCACATAGTCAACAGAAAAATTCAATCCAAAAATAAAATGGGTGAGAAAGAATTTAAGTATTAAAATGGGCCGAACAAATCTCTACCTAATCAAAATATTAAAATGGGCTAAAACAAAACTTTAATTTAAAAAATGGGCCAACCAGACAAAGTAATTTGAGAATGGGCTTCTCAACCAAGTTTTTTCGTTTCCAAAGTTTATCGTCCCCATCATCATCATATCCCCTTTATTTTACAGTCACTGTGTTTAATGTTTCCCTCCATTTTCTTCTTCTTCCGATCGCAAATTCAGAGATGCCTGTGGCAAGACAACCGTCGTCTGATGCAAAGGTCATCGCACACGTTGACATGGACTGTTTCTACGTTCAAGGTCCTTAAACTAAAACTCTCTTTCTCAGTCAATTTTAGTGATTTTTTTTGGCCAAATGGATAAATTGTGATTTCAACCGCCAAATTATCTTAATTTTGTATAGAAATTGAAGTTAATTTGAAGTGTTAATGTATGGTTTAAATTCAGTGGAGCAGCGGAAGCAGCCTGAATTAAGAGGTTTACCTACAGCAGGTTGTACAGTACAACGAGTGGAAAGGAGGTGGCTTGATAGCTGTTGGTTACGAAGCTCGAAAGTTTGGTGTGAAGCGGTAAGTTGTAAAGAATGAATTTTTTTCTAACTAAGTTTTTGCTCTGGGAGGTTTAATTTTATATGTGGTATGTTCTCAGTTCAATGCGAGGGGATGAAGCAAAGGACGTTGCCCACAAATCCATCTTGTCCAAGTCCCTGTAGCTCGTGGTAAAGCTAACTTGAATACATATCGCAATGCGGGTTCAGAGGTCTCTTGGACTTAAAATACAGATTACAGATGTGTTCGTAGTTTGTACCTTTTTTATCTTTGTTGGTTTCTATCAAATTTGATTGTGGGTTCCTGAACTTCTTTTACAGGTGGTTTCTATTCTTTCAAAGAAGGGTCGTTGTGAGAGGGCATCGATTGATGAAGTGTATCTGGACCTTACTGAAGCAGCAGAGACTATGCTGGTTGAAATGCCTCCTGAGAGCTTAGAAGCGATTCATGATGAAGCCATTAAATCTCATGTTTTGGGCCTGAACCATGAGGTATTGAGACCGTGCTATTGGAACTTCTATGTTGGAATAATGTGTTGTAGTGTTCCTCCTTGTGCAGAAAATATTGGAATTTTGATGAATTTAGTTCGTTTTGCGTTGGGAATTGTCTTTAGTTAGAAGTTGGTTTTCTTACTTCAGGAAGGAAGTGACTCCAAAGAGAATGTAAGGAAGTGGTTATCTAGAAGCGATGCTGATCACCGTGATAAGTTGTTGGCTTGTGGGGCCATCATTGTAGCAGAACTAAGGATGCAAGTCTTGAAGGAAACTGAGTTTACATGTTCTGCTGGAATTGCTCACAATAAGGTAAATATTGTGGCGCTCAAGTTTCTGCTCATCACGTCATATCGGCATATTCTTTATGTTGGACCTTTCCTTTGTATTTTCTCTCACTAAGCTTGTATGCATGCCTTTCTCGACAGATGCTGGCCAAACTTGCAAGTGCCATGAACAAACCAGCACAACAAACTGTTGTGCTTTCTTCTTCTGTAGAAAACTTGCTGAGTTCGTTTCCCATTAGGAAAATGTAAGTCCTTGGTCCGATTTGCTTTTCTTTTTTCCTTACTTTCCTTTCCTGAACAAGTTTCCTCCAGTGTCTACCTTTGCCAACATGGATATCGTGTCCTACTCACTTTTTTAAATAGAAGAAAGAAAGACTCCTTTTTATGATATATCCCATCTGTTCTAGACTTCTAGTATATTTGTTTCATTTCAAAAAGCACTAACTCTCACATTTCTTTGCTGAAAACCACGAAAATTACTGGTACAAGGGCTGCTGATCTCCTTCTATCAAGAACAGTTCGCTTCTAGTGTTGTGTATTTTCTATCGGCTAAATTGATATAGTTAATATGATCTTTCTATGCAGGAAACAGCTTGGAGGCAAGTTGGGGAGTTCCTTACAAAGTGATCTGGGAGTGAACACTGTAGGAGATCTCTTGCAGTTTTCTGAGGAGAAGCTACAAGAATGTTATGGCATAAATACTGGGTCAGTATCTATTATTTAATGAAATTAGGAAGAGTTATTTTTTTTTAAATACATATCCCAAAGAGATGCTGTGCATGACGCACGAAGGGAAAAGCTGCAAGTTCTAACTTTAGAAGTTGCTTCTGATTTACTTAGTATCCTTGGGTAAATAAGGGAAGCTTCCCTATGAACTGGATTTCAAGTATGTATTGTAAAATTTGAAGCTATTTAGAATGTTGTTTCTGATTTTCGTTTTCTGCTCTAGTACTTGGCTATGGAATATTGCACGAGGGATCAGTGGGGAAGAAGTCCAGGGTCGTCTTCTCCCAAAAAGCCATGGGTCAGGAAGACATTTCCTGGTCCTCGGGCGTTAAAGACTACTGCTGCTGTAAGATTTTTTCTCACATACATTGTCTTTCCCCCTGGAGGCATGTTTCTCCTCCTTGTTCCTGGCTTTCTGCTGACATTTGAAACAGAACTTTCTATCTCTAGCTTTTATCCTCTAACCTTGGTTATTATGATTTTCCAGGTTCGACATTGGCTAAATCAACTTAGTGAAGAACTCAGTGAGCGCCTAAGCGTTGATTTTGACCAAAACAAGAGGATCGCTCGAACTCTGATTCTCAATGCAAGAGCATACAAGGTGCTCCTTGTCACTTGCTCATTAACTTATGTTGGATGCCTTGTGCAATCTTTATGTCGGCATTCTTGTGCGTAACTTGCAAACACTATCTATTGTCTTTTGTTCTGATTACGACTTTCGCTACAGTCTGGTGACTCAGATTCTCATAGAAGTTTCCCTTCAAAGTCATGCCCATTAAGGTATGGGGCTGCAAAGATTCAAGAAGATTCTTTCAGCCTATTTCAAGTGGGATTACGTGATTATATGGAATCTTATGGGGTTAAAACTCAAAAAACTCATCGTGCGGGATGGGGAATAACATCTCTTTCTGTTTCAGCAACTAAAATTGAGGATTTACCATCTGTAAGTTGCTGTTACATTGTTGCTTTGAAGAAAAAACTTCTTACTGCTAATGAAACTAAGTGAAACCAGTTACCAATCTTACTCCCTTAGTATTGTCAATTACGCCAATTATTCTAGTCCATTCCCATTGATTGAATTGTCCTTAAGTTGAATCGTATACTGCCAAGTTATCTGCTATGCTGAGTATGGAGATCAATTCATGACCTTATAACAGTGGAGAGGGACTTCTTGCAGGGTACACATTCAATCATGAAATACTTTCATGGTCAAAATATGTCAAACTCAACGCCATCAAGTTCCATCCAAGAAGCTGAACCACATCCAACTTCACCATCAGGTATTTGTTCTGCAGGCTATAATTGTTGGGTTAACTTAACATTCATTTCTGTGAATTTTAATAAAAGATAGGTTCTATTTCAGGTAGTTTCATTGAAGAAGCTGAACGACCTTCATTGTCTGGTATTTTGTTCTGCAAATTGTCATTGTTGGGGTTGACTTGTTACTCCTTTTTTCTTTGAGTTTTAATAAAAGTTGGTGATAATTCAGGTAATGAAAGCTTTTCGGAAATTAAATCATCCGAGCTACAGGAGGAGAAACAGAATGGCTTCGCCGATAAAGGTAATGTTCTTGCAACAATTCTGTTCCCGAACTCTTTCAAAATTTTCTTCCATCATTATAACTTAACTCTTCCATACAGAAATTGATAGCTGTTCAGGACCAATCCAAACCAAGTCAGAAAAAGAGATATCCGGGGGCGAACTTAAAATCATGAATTCGACATCTACTTGTGCATCACATGAACAACAGAAAAGGAACAAATCGAAAGAAAAGGTTTCTCTATACACTTCAATCTGTCATTACTGGTTCATGTCTTATCATGATTTGAACTTCAATCTGTTATGGCAGGGAACATCTTCAATCTTAAGATTCTTTAAGAGCCACAACCCTAGCAGCTCTTCAACAAAGGGGCGCGTCGCTACTGTCCCTGACACGAGCCTGAATATAGAGGAACCCACTCAATTAGCGCCAGATAGCAATGCAGATCTAAACCAAGTTAAGCTGGCAAAAGATAATAGCAGTATACATGGTTCAGGACAAAATGAACAAAGAAGAGATTCATGGAACTACAACATAGATGAGATTGACCAAGCTGTGATCAATGAGTTACCACCAGAAATCCAACGAGAGATTCATGCTTGGATTCGACCTCACAAAAGAGCTAATATGGCGAAAAGAGGTTCTATTTGCAATTACTTTTTGCCTGCCAAAGACACTTAGTACACATGTACATAACTATAATACTAATTATTGAAATTTGGATAATTATACTAATTATTATGAATTTGATGTTAGATGAAAAAAGAAAGGACTTGAACTTTTATATGTGATCAGATTTTAGAATAACAAGTATGAATAATAGGAGGACGAAAAAGAAGAAATTGCAACTTTGAGGACTTGGTCCGACTTGATTCTCGTGTGGTTGCAGCCACATACGACAAAAGCAGGTTAACGCTCGAGCAGGGTGGGAATCCGTCTGG